>NC_142807.1:66038143-66145874 GCF_049724085.1 Artemia sp. Qi Xiang Cuo | reverse complement strand
AAGATGGTTGTGATTTATACAATATAGATACAATTAAAAGCTACCTTTAGATGTTCGTAGGCATGTTTAAAAGACAAATGCATAGTAAAAATTATGGATTCACAAAGTGAACGGAATCACCACTGTAGGAGGTACTTTAAAGCCTACTTAGAAGGATTGAACGCTGGACATGATTGGTGAGTCCGTACATGCCCTAAAGCACTAATATTCATTATCAATTTATGTCGATTTACTTATCGATGTTTTAAATTTTATATATCTTAGTATTATAAGATACCAACTTTTCATTCTTCAAAAAAGTAGTCGCGGGCCCGGGGTGACCTAAAAATGAACAGGTCCTATAGGATTATCGCTTGGGCTGTCCGCCATACGCAAAAAATGGGGTAATAATTCATCTGGGAAAAACTATTCATGTTGAGATCTAGTATACTTTTTAGTTATGACCAAAAATATCGAATTGAATGTATAACTAACATAACCTCATCAAAAACGTCACTGTGAATGAGCCCCCCTAATATAAAATTCTGGTAAAAAAATACCAAATAACTATATTATCTAACGAGTATGCAGGGCTGTATCCACGCCGAGGGAATATGGGAATCAATTTGGAAATTTGAGGGGGGGGGCGGAGAATGCCAAACTAAAATTTACATAGGTTTTGCGTGGTCGTATCAAAATTTTTTAAAAAATTGCGTTAGCGAAAAAAGTCTACGTATTTATTTAATTTCTAATATAATAGAAACATACACATCAATACAAAAAAAAAAAGAAAAAAAATTTTAATTAAAAAAATAATAATAAGATTTAATTTTTAGAATAAAATCACTTCTTTTTTTATCATAACATTTATAATAATCAAAACAAAGAGCCTACCGGGCTGAATCCAGGAGGGGGGAAAACAGGGCCAGAAGGGGGAAAACAGGGTTGAACCACGCTAAAAAAATATGATTCTTTAAATAATAAATTGGCAAAATACACGAATAAAAAACATAAAATCGAAATATTACACCGACACGAAAAATATGCTAGAACATTACGTTAAAAAAACTTCTTAAACCCCTCATACAGACCGATCGGTCGGTCAGCACTTTTCCCTATTATCCCAATGTGTAGTTGTTAAAATAATGTATTTAAATTAACTATTATTTTCTTGTATATTATATTATTATTTAAGTCTCCGTATTAATATACTTCTATAATTTATTTTATTATTTACATTTTTTGTACACAAAAATATCATTTATAGATATTAAAAAAAGAAGAGAGCTCTGTTCAACGTCTATGATAGAAACGGAGATTATGATACGTCTTTAATTAATGCGTATATCCATATGCGTCGTCTATGTTTAGCAGACAGCTATAAGCCTGTGACACAGCTGTACATGGGCATACACAGCTCATGTCAGAAGAGTATAAACGACCAGTGTCTAATTTTATGATAAGCCATTACAGTTTATATTGTCTAAGAACAACCTGACTGTCAAAAACTCTTTTCTAACAAGAAAATATTTGAGGTGCAATAAATTTTATTACATAGTTTTAAATGTTATAAAAATTAACACAAATACACACAAAATAAATTAGAAATGGGTGATAATTAGACTCTAGCTTTAAATATGTGTGATAACCATCTTGACAAGACGATAAAAAAGTCCTCCCCACAGAATCTGCCGTTAAAAGTTAAAAGCTCATCGATGCAGAATTCTTAGATATGTCTTAGGACGCCCCCTTTACATATTCTATGTAACAACCCAAGACCCTACCCAAATTTATCACTTACACGGCGCATTTTTTTTAGTCTCACCTTTAACCCATCCCCTCCTTATCCGGATATTTTAACTCAAATTTTAACGAAATGACATGAGATATGTAAAAGGGTTTTATAACGTCGCTTAAAAACAATTGCTTGATTGCATGAGAAGTTTAAGATCACGTCAGGTTGACCCAACCCAACCCAATCCGTGGGTCATCCACCTCGGTCACTTTGATCCATCTAGAAATGTTCGATGAAATTCGAGATATATATCTGTTGGTCAGCCATGTTGATTGTTGATCCCTGTTAGCAGATTCCAGTTTAGGTATGACACGGTATCAATTTACTATTTCAATCAGAGAACTTAAACACAACTTCCTACAGGTTGAGACAAAATAACGAAACCGAGACAAGGGTATACAACCATTCATAACATTTTATTTTTGTTATGAGTCAGTACTCCACAAACAATTATTACACGTATTCTATAATCATCATTAACAAGATGATCATGTCTACATTAACAACTTACTTTAGAAATTGGCTTAACGAAAAGATTTGAAAGTTTTATATCTCATTTGGGGCATTATGTCACTCAGTTTGAAATTAAATTTAATTTCTCTTAAATCCATCTTTTAATTAATTATATAACTTCTAATTAATATATCTTCATAACATCACAATATTTGTTTAATAAAAAACCAGTGGAAACAAATCAAAAACGGTGCGCGAGCTAGTTGTTAGGATTGTCTAGATTTTAACGTGGATTGTTAAAATATTAAACGAAAAAAAGGCTTCATAATTAAAATACAAACACAGAAAAACGTAAAACATTATTTTTTAAATTTTAAAATACCTTTATGTTAAAATAAAAAAACGGCTTTATTTCAATTTACATTAAAAGTTAGAATATTTTTCTTCTTTCAATTTATAAAGATTTTCAGAATTTTTAAGATCGGACTTTGAAAAATCGGTGAGAGTGTTTTATGATACACTGACTTTGATGGTGTTATTTTCATTAAAATTATTACAATGTTAGTGGAGGTTTCCCCCCTCCGTAAAAAATCAGGTAAATTTTCTCAGGCTCGTAGCCTTTGATGAGTAATACTAAAATTAATAAAATTCATACATTTAGAATAAGCATTATACGTCCATTCTTTTGATAAATTTATTGAAATCAAAGTTCCGTGTTTAAAAGTTTCGATTACTATTGAGCCGTATCGCTTGTTTTTTTTATTGTTTTTTTTTTATTAAGTATATGTTATTACGTATATGATGGGGTTCTCCCCTTAGTAAATACCACTCAATGTACTATAATATTAAAAATAAAATTATAGACCAACCCCCATGAATAAACCCCGCCGTTTATATATAATTTCGCTCTATTTTTACAGCACTAAAAAAAAAAAAACTATATTACGTAGCGTGATCTTAACTATCGTTCGACAGCACGAATATAATGATTAAGTTAGGTTAATTTTTATTTATATTTTTTTGTATTTATTTAATTTTAAAATTATTATTTTTTTAAAATTAAATTTAATCTCGTTTTTAAATAGTGAGTTGAACTAATGCACCCCGGCCTATCCCTTTCCAGTAAACCACAGTCCCAACATCCCCGAACCTCTTATCCCGCGGAACCCCCGACTCCCCCCCCCCCCGCCACAGAATATTACTGAAAATGTCGCTATTATGGAAACTCGACACAAAAATATTTAATCAATTGGCAAATTTATTTAAGTGGAGCCCTTCCCCTGTGACCGGGTGTGTATGATGTTATCGTAAAAGACATATTTATTAAATTTTCGACTATGCTGAACAATATTTCAAGCTCGACATTGTTATTGTTTTATTTTTAGAATAATATAAGAGTAGGAGGAGGCCTAGTTGACCTCCATTTTTTTTGGTAAACAAAAGATGTAAATTTACATTTTATGTATATGTCAAATAATACATTCTACTATATTTTAGTAACAATTTTTAACTACAAGTAAAAATGGGAAAAAAAAACAAAAAAAAACAAACACACAAATAAACCCGAAACCCTGATAATTAATATGTCAAAAATTGGAAAAGTACACATTTTAGTAGAGAGAATATGAAAACCTCGACAGTAGGGTTCTCTTATACTCTGACTATGGTTTGAAAGTTTGGAGTGCTCTCCTAGTTGTATAGTGTATTACCTCCTATGTTTTAAAACCAGCCCAATTTTCTCTGTCACATAACGTTTGATGTTTCGCATTATAATTTATGAAATGTATACAATCTAAATAAAAAATAAAATCTGATTATTTTGAGTTCTCTATCGTTCCAAAATTTCCTTTTTTTATTGTTTCTTGTCCAATTGAGCCGGGTCTCTCATGACTGACATTTATTGAATAAGAACATTTTTAAACAAAACGACGCGTGAAAAACTAAAACAAATAAAAGTTATTATAACTCAATTATCACAATGAACTTAAATTCATTGACTGAACAAAACTAAAAAATATTTTTTATTACAGAGTGTGTTTCATCATCGTAAACAAACAAAAACAACACACATTTTTGTTTTAGATCCAACAACCCTTTCTCCTAGATGTATTGATGATTTGATATAAATTACCAATATACTGTATATATCTAAAAAACTAGCAGTTGGACATGTTTCCCAAAAAAAATAAAACAGTCAAAAACTATAACTGCAATAAACCTATTTAGTAGATATAAACCTAATATATAATTTAATAACTATTGGGAACATCTTACTGACCCAATGATGTAAATTCACGACGAAGGAGTGCCACAAACAGGTACCATAAGTATCTCACTGTCTTGTTAATACAATTAATTTTTTACACGAGATACTTATACTTTCCTAAATTGTTATATACTAATTACATAGAAATAGTGATAATTTTTATCTCGTGTAACTACAGATTCAATATCAGATGATATAAAAAAAACCTAAAAATCTAATCGGCAGCTCCAAAAGTAACTTAGATCAGTCGATACTGTTAATACAACTTGTTACATATTTGTCAGAATAGGCTCTAGTTAGATTTAAATCCCTAAGATAAAATATAACTTGCCCTTGGATTTAAACCATCGTAGCAAAAGAAAAGGAACAGTTGAGCTACAGAGACAAACAGAACGCTGAAGTCATTTACCAGACAGGTTATCTCGTGTTTCTGTTGTTTTTGTAACAGGCGAAACTCAATGACCTCCCTTTTAAATAATCATGTATTCAAAAAATCTCATTAAGACAATTAAAGATATCGAGTATATTAATATTTGAATATACAGATTAGAGTTAATAATATATACTATGACTATGACCATATTTAGAGATAAAAATGTTACCACTATAACCACACTAGGATATCTTAAATTTTCACGACATAACTGGGACTTAGAGCATTAATTATACAATTGGAAAAATAAAAATATTAATTGCTTGAAACTTTGGTTGTTTTTTTTACTTACCTGAACTCAATCGATAATTATAAGCAGGGACCTGTTGATTTATATTTAACCCGTCATATAAGTGTTAATAAATACGAAACAATCTTCATAATACAGTAAACTATGGATTGATCTAACAGTTTAGTGAACTTGAGACTACTACGAATACGAATCAAGAAAAAATTGGAGAAAGAAAAAACAATTGATTCTTATGAAAAAATAAAAAGGGTTTTCTTTTTATCACTAAAACCTAATTCTTGAAAGTTCTCCCAGTCCTTTTTTGTATAAAGATTACTCATTTAACCGACCACGATAGGGTAATAAATAATACCTAATTTTTATACAGAATAGCAAAAACATAAGTTATATTAACGAAATCTAATTAAAACATAAATAAATAAGTACCTGTTTGTCCCAATCATAGGTTGTGTCAGTCCCGCTATATGTCATTTATAGATATCTACAAGTGGTAAAGAAAATTGAATATGCGATCTTGTTCTGAGTAATCTTAAACTTATGTCATTATACATGAGAATTTTTATTTAAAAAACTTCTTCCCCTTGAACCTTATAATGTAATTTAATTTGTTAAGATAATATTATTCAAATACTATAATGTAGGTGTTTCTCAAAAAAGGGGGGGGGGAATTAAATATCCCCTAAAATGGCATAAAATTAAAGATTTTTTACATTTAAAAAAACTGGACGGTCCCAAAGTAAATGATCCACTAAAATATTATTGGGTAGGAACGTATAAACATTTTCTTTCGTTGTCTATAATCTCTATGGTGACAACCTTTCTGACTCCATGTAAAAGAAGTGGACGGTTCGCGAACTGAAGTATACTAACAAACAGACTCACTATTATATCTACATGCAAGTTAGGTAAATACAAGGGGATACACGAAAACTTAAAAGTTCAACTTATAAATAATCATTAAGTCTATGATACTTAAATAACTATAACCAAGAATTCTAAATACATAATATATATAAATATTAGTGGATTGTATAAAGAAAAAATAAATTAAAACCAAATCTAAATATAAACTTACTACCCCACTACTTAATTTTGTATATATATATAGTAATAAATCTAAGAATAGTTTTATAATATAAACAATGTGCTTTAAAAAATTTGTTCACAAAACATGACACATGTTATATCGAAGATTTCCCGCGTATGGTGCTTTGTTACGAAAAAGACGTAAAATATATAGAACATTCTTAAACACTGAGTGTTATTTTTAATAAACGTTTTAAGTATTCGGGAAGCCTTGATATAGCTTTAATAAGTTGAACACTCTAATTGGATCCACTATATAAAACTACCATACGTACTAGACGGTCAAGTACTTCTGCTAAATACCTCTTATGGTAATTCAATGTAGTACTTTTCGAGGTACATTAATATTTGGTTATTTATGCATACAATTTTATATGAGATTTTTTTTTTCTGATATTATTAACCTAATATTATAATTTAAGTAGATTACATTTATGAAAAAATCATTATATATAAACAGATGCGAAATTAAAAATAACCAACATTAAATAGAATAGTAATAATAATCATATTTTAACGGGTTTTAAATAAGATCTTTAAAAAAAAGATAGTTAACTTAACGAAGCTACTCTTTCAATTGCGGTAAGTGTCTTATTGAAGTAATTAGCTAACATGTCTTTCAGATATTATCATTTTATTAACAAGATTACAAAGATTATTTTTTTATGATTATTTTTAAAATTTATTTAATATACTTAATATATAATTTGAGAGAGTTTAAATAGTTGATAAATGATAACAGACAATTATATCTTTACCAATTTACTTAAATTTAAACGAGTGGTATTTATGATGTTGATGACAAAATCTATGACACAGACAAACATGCGTCTCTGTTTGTTAATAAGTCAGTGATTTTTCGAGATTACAGAAAGGAGTTATTTTCTACTTGTACGTGATGTCTACTTGCGAGTCTCTACTTACAAGGGACCCTCAACAATAAAACAGATTAAATGGCAGACTGTAGTAATATAACTAAATTCGATGTACTTAAAAATACATTGAGAATATCAATGATGTGGACAACGCCTTATGTTTATAATAGTCTGAGACAGCTTGACATGTTAGACATCGATCATGGATTTTTCTTTGTGTACTATTGACCAGGAGATATCCGAATCGACAAGATAAACTAAGACAAACATTTTTTTCACCAGACTATATTTCCACATCTAGTTAACTATTATTTGGTATAAGTTTTTAAAGACTTTGTTGCCTTTCTAGGGCCAATCCCGATAGCTATCATAGATAACGGTATATTCCCTTAGAATGAGCCATAAATCAATCACTCATAAAGAGGAGGAGATAGAGTAGCGTGTCTTGACAAGTGTGTATATACATATAGGAAGTGCAGGACAAGCGCTTTGACAACCAGACCCCGTATTGAGCTGTCAGTGTAATAACAAGACCTGTGAGGACGCTACACAGTTATTGTGTCAGACAGTTTATTCAGGTATTGCCTTCACGGTGGGCGTTTGCCCATTTTTAGCAACGGGTAAAACTAGAATTTTACAATAACAGACAAACTAAAAAATAATAAATGTTTTATACGAAATTAACTAGTTATTAATAAAACAGGAAAAGCAATTCCATATTCATCTCTACAGGTACATCCTGGGCATTCCATGTTCAAGCTGTTATAATACAATTATCTGTTACTGTTTATTATAGACTTATTCAATGCTCTATTATTAGAGCAACTACTTTGGAAAAGACAAAAATAAAGTATGGGTTACACAATTTACTAAGGGGAATAAGACAAAGATAAGTTCGGTCCTCGAGTCCCCCCCTCAACCCTCATCTCCAACGAAAATACTGTTGTAATAACATCTTAAACTCAATTGTAATACATTCTCAATTTAGTTTGTCCACGAACAGACCAACATATATCTTAACACATAATCAAAAATAATTAGCCCGCGGTTACCCCTACACCCAAGTTAAAAAATTGTTTGTTATTTTTACGTTACACTTCTCTCAGTAGTGGAGTGATTTAGATTTGAATTCACCATAAATGCTCCCCCACCCACAGAACAAAATTTTTAATAAAACTGTAATTATTTTTCAAAGGTTGTTTCGGCTTAAAAATTTTATTGCTAATGCATCATTCTGATCAAAGTTCGATACCCCGACTGCCTGTCCTTCTGCCTCAAATATTCTGCTTGAGTCAGCTAAAGAGTGTCTTTTATTCAGTATCTTCGAAAAAATTAAACTAAATTATTTTGATTTTCAAGTGATATTTTCTTTTTTTTATTATTCATTTTAACTGTTAACGCTTTTCTTTCATTTTTCATTTATTTCCTCCTGGCGTAGATGTTTCTGGCCCATGTTGGAAACCTGTGCTGGTAATTTTCACTGAGCTTGGCACCTCACATTAGCTTGGTTTAAGGTGGGTAGGGAGTGCTGGGCGAAAGTTCACCAGTTTTTTTTTTGTTTTATTGTGAGTTTCTCATTTTAATTTTTTTTTTCTTTCTTCTTTTCCTTCATTCCTGGTATATACTACTGTGTAAGGTTAAACTCTCAATCAAGTTCATATTTACTGTCGTATCAATAAAGGAAGTAGTTCTTGGTTTTTGAATTTTTTGTGTACTCTTTAAAATTTTATGATTCTTTATATGAAAACCCTCCATTTTGTTGTATACTTTTATTTAGAGAATGTGAAAGATAGGGTTTTACGTTTACTATATGCAAAAGAATCGTACCTTAAATATGATGCTAGCTTACTAACAAATAAGAAGAGAGAGAAAGTGAGCCAGAGAGAGAGAGGGGTGGAGGGGGGTAATTCTAACTTACATAAAGGATCGATATCGTTGATTAGAAATAGGGACTATCTAAGTTTCATCGGATATTTATATTAAGAGAAGTTTCTTACTACTGATGTATAGTTTTATTTAGAGAATGTGAAAGATATGGTTTTGCGTTTACTATATGCAAAAGAATCGTACCTTAGATATGACGCTAGCGTACAAAAAGACCATAAGAGAGAGACTGTGAGCCAGAGAGAGAGAGGGGAGGAGGGGGGAAAGTCGAATTTACATAAAGGATCGATATCGTTGATTAGAAATAGGGACTATCTAAGTTTCATCGGATATTTATATTAAAAGAAGTTTTTTACTACTGATGTATACTTTTATTTAGAGAATGTGAAAGATATGGTTTTGCGTTTACTATATGCAAAAGAATCGTACCTTAGATATGACGCTAGCTTACTAACAGACCAGAAGAGAGAGAAAGTGAGCCAGAGAGAGAGAGGGGAGGAGGGGGGTAAGTCTAATTTACATAAAGGATCGATATCGTTGATTAGAAATAGGGACTATCTAAGTTTCATCGGATATTTATATTAAAAGAAGTTTTTTACTACTGTTGTATACTTTTATTTAGATAATGTGAAAGATATGGTTTTGCGTTTAATATATGCAAAAGAATCGTACCTTAAATATGACGCTAGCTTACTAACAGACAAGAAGAGAGAGAAAGTGAGCCAGAGAGAGAGAGGGGAGGAGGGGGGAAATTCTAACTTACATAAAGGATCGATATCGTTGATTAGAAATAGGGACTATCTAAGTTTCATCGGATATTTATATTAAAAGAAGATCGTTAGAAGAAAAATTTCTGTAAAGAATTGCATTAAAGAAGGAACTGTGGCCCATAGTAGCTGAAGTGTTAAAAGGAATCATTACATAGAGGGTGATGTAACACATATTTGTCTTTAGATAAAATTGTATAGCACACCTTAAATTTGAAGTTTATGTTAAAGTTATATAAAGGATCGATATATTATAAAGTAAAAAAACAAACATTAAAGCCCACAAAGAGAGTAAAATTTTGTAATAAAACCTTTGTTACCTAGAAACCATCATCATCCGTATGAAATATATTAAAAATCTTGCTCTGAATGAGGGTGGAAGTCTCAACCTTCGGATTAAGACCTAAGTTCTACCCCCTGAGCTACCAAAGCTTGTGTATTAAGAAAGATTATACATTTTGAGACAACATCAAACTGGCTTTTCAGGGGTATGGTGCCGCAATTGACTTACTTATGTCTGAGGTTTGTCTCTTACTATTGCAACCACTGTATAAAGATAATATAACAGTAAGTTTAAGGCTAATGATTTTTGGCGCTTCATTCTTGGTGCGTACAAACAGCTCCTCCCACTTCCTCTTACATTAGCGGGTTAGTATGTGTTCGTCAATCAATGAAAAATTGTTCGAAATTGTATTATTCACAATTGCGATAGTAGAAAGAATCTTGGTGAGCCGGCGAAGTGGTTTGCGACTGTCCGATCTCACAGGTATGACTGAATTTATATACAAATTATGACTTAATCTATTACTTATATACAGTGAACTTAACTAAATAGCCTATGTAGGATTTCTAAAAAGGGGGCGGGGGTCGATGAAACTGTGATATATATATATATATATATATATATATATATATATATATATATATATATATATATATATATATATATATATATATATATATATATATATATATATATATATATATATATATATATATATATATATATATATATATATATATATATATATATATATATATATATATATATATATATATATATATATATATATATATATATATATATATATATATATATATATATATATATATATATATGTGTGTGTACAAACAGCTCCTCTCATTTGATCTGCCATCAGCGGTCCAATTACTCTTGAACACGTATTTTTCCAGAAACTTTCTCAAAATGCCTTTGAAACCCACTCGAGACTTTGAGACATACTTGTAATTCCGAAAAAAAAAAATCTAATAATAACATTGCACTTCTAATTACCGTTTTTCATATATGTATTGGAAGGAATTAATTTAAAATTAGATTCTTTAACTTTTATTGTTACAATGTTGAAGCCAAGTTATGCGTTCAAGATAAATCTGACTTGTCTACCCGTGCAAAGATCTAATGTCGCTTATGTTTATAAGTTCTCATGAGCAGTAGCACGTCGGTCCGGGTTTTTATAATGGGTGTAATATTGAACGATCATACTGTCTATTATTTATATTATATGATTGCAACTAAGAAAAACCATAGTATCTTACCTGTTTCGGATTATATTTGAAAAAATGTGTCTCGTCAAGCATAACTATATATAGCCTTTGATACATCCCATGGTAAAAAAAAAGGACCAAAACTCTTAAAAGTAGTGTCCGGTGGAAACACACAGTACATTATTATAACCGCCTTGGTCAATAGCCCTATAAAAGAAACTTGCAGTCCTTTGGCTTGAACAACAAGGATAATCCATTGGCTTGAAAAAAAGTCATGGTTGCAGCTGGAGCTGCAACCAAGCATAGAGACAACAATAGCTCATAATGCCCAAAAGTTAAGAAACGCATTTAGGCAAAAAGCTGCATAATGAGCAAAAACCGCCATCTGACACTGAATCAAGATTGGTAACTATTTTTCTGTTCGTCTTAAATATAAAAGTTTATGACGAAGCCAAATTTATAGTAAATTTGAAAAAGCCAGAATATCCTCGAAAATGAGTTTTGATCAAAATGAAAAGAACGCCATTAGAATCGCTAAGGTTGAAAACCTAATATAGGGGAATTATAGTCCCTCATTTAGCATATTGTGAAAAACTACTTTCTTTTGTAGTCCCTTTCGAAGTCTACCTGGCCCCCGAACACTCCCCTAGCATCGTACCTCCAGGTCCTCTAGTAGCGCAGAGGGTTTGATCTCAGCTGGGTAATACGGGACCAAGAGTTCAAACTCAGCACTAGCAACACGCTGTACGGCTCGGAATTACATTTTGGTGATTTGTAATATGCGAAAATTTTCTTATATTAATCCAAACTCAGAAGAAAAAGAAAAAGACTTACCTCCAGGAATACACAAACACAGCTTTTTATTCCGTTTATACAAATGCTGCACTTTTTATTTCTATCCACTACTATTTAAGAGGAGTTTTAAACTATATGTCAAAATACTAAAAAAAAAAATTGTATTAACCTTTGTCAAGAACCTATATAATAATTATCATGCTTGAACAACGCTTTAATGGAATATCATTCTTACTTGGCTATTTCTTCAAAACATCTTTTCAAACTTTTTGTTACTTAGGAAACTGCTCGCTCTTACCTACTGTTACTACTCCTTTGCTATAGCAATTTAGAAACTAATCCAGCTATGGTATATTGCTTTGGGTCACTCCTTACTTTGTGTTGATTACCATGAGCGGCTTGATATGTACATGACCTTTATATGCCAATCCATCTTTTTAGATGAAAACAATGTATCAATATTGAATAAAAGTGATTGATCATGAGCTCAGGAGCTAAATATCAGTCACTTCGTAAAAACGAATATATATTTCTCTGTCTTGAGATCAATTGATCGGAGAGCCAAGGATATGCTTAAAAAATTACGGTATAGATTAATCTGCAAATCTGAACATGAAAATTGAATTCTTATTTTAATATATCTGGCACACATAACAATTGGTTGAAAAGATGCCGAGTACCTGCTGTCAATATCAGCCAAATTCTATAGAAGGATATAAGTTTTATCAGACGAGGCTCTGAGTGCCACGCCTATCAAAAGACCAACCCGATGAAGGGCTTTGAATTTGGCCATCACTCTCTCGGTCTCTCTTCTTAAAAAAACAGTATACAAAAAGTGCCAAAAAAATAATGAATATTATAACAATTAAAAGCAGAAGTGTTTTCATTTTAATTTATAAAGATGGTTAAAGATAAAAGCAATTGCATCTTGTTTATAGCTCTAATTTGTGAAACATTTTTAATTAGTTTAACTTTGTAAACGCAGTTAAAACTTGGAGACATTTTCAAAGCCTTGTGTGAAGAATAATACATTTTTAAATCTTCAAGTTAATCTAAACATATTAAAACTGGCTGCATTCATAATTTAGTTCTTAGTGACAAATATTCTTGTTTTTTTTTTCTTAATTACGTGAAGACTTATGGAGAACAAAATACTAGGAAGTTGGTCATTTACATCATGATAAACTAGGAGGCTGGAACCTAGTAAAGAACAAACCATTAAAGGCACATACCACGGTAATAAAAAACTTAACAAAGGGGCTGTCCCCTCCTCAACACCTCGCTCTTTACGCTAAAGTTTGACTTTCTCGCAACTCTATTTTTTTTAAACAATAAAAACATTTAACGTAAAGAGCGACACGTTTAGGAGGGGACAGCTCCTTTCATATATGGGATAATTTCTGTTGGTTTTAAGTTATAACGTCGTTCCTTGCTTTCAGGTAAAAAAAAACTTGTTTAATTTTTGAACGTTTTTGAATAACAGCATGTTTTGATATTTGCTCACTGTACATGAATAATTAAAACAAAATTTGCATATTAATTTTCCTTTTATTTGGTTAAATGGCTTTCTCGAAACTTGTTTAATTTTATTTACGAACGTTTTTAGTAGTAATAAATATAAATAACTTACGAATTAACTTCTATATTCATAGATTTTTAATACGTATATTAGGGGGTTCACCCCCTAGTCAATACTTTGCTGTTTAAGCTAATGTTCGAATTTTGTATCAATTCTTTTAAAAATGACCCCCTAATTACACTGGCTGTTATTTACAATAGGTATATGTCATGAAAGTACTAAAAAACTTTGTCTTAAAAGGCAAGGTATGGACAGGCGGTTGAATCCAATCGTATGCCAAATAATTTGTGTTCTTGTTAAGTTTTGATGTTGCTCCTTACTTTCAGTTGAAAAAATTTTTTTTTAATTTAATTTCTGATCTTTTTCTTTAATAATGATGGGAAATCTGGCGCCCCCTTCATAGCAATGTCCCTTCCCCCATGAAAACTTCCTTCAAGGGAAGAGCCTCTCATATAACCGCCGCCCTACCGCCCCCCCCACATACCGGAAAAAATCCCCCCTGAATACGTCTGTATACTTCCCAATAACCAATACTATATGTTAACATTGGGTAAAGTTCGTAACTTTCAGCCCTCGGCATGGAACTATAACCAACAAGCAAAAACGGTCCAGTAAGTTTGGCACTGTTTTATTTTAGATATTTATTGGAAGTTTGGAAAACTTAAAAAAAATTCAATTTAAAATATATTATCGAATCTATTTGGGGGTGGGGAGTCACAAAGTTCCAAAGAAAGACAAAAGTAAGATTAAATAATGTAAGACAATAGCTTTGTTTTCTTATTTGTATTAAAAGAAGTAAACTAAAGAAACAAACTAAGAACGAAATGCAAAATAAATAAAAGACATAAGTAGGTTTCTATGTGTAGATGAGATAAACATACTATAATTGAATATAGGTGAAGGTGAAGAATGTTAACGTATTAAAACTATCTTTTTCTTTTCCTCTTTTTCTCAGTGTTGTCTTTTCGATTCGTTTCAGTTTTTCTCCAATCGCATCTTACGCATGGAAGGTGCATCTATCACTACCTGTTAATACTAAAATAAAACATCTCAAAACATATCTAAAATAAAATAGTGCCAAACTTGCTGGACCGTTTTTGCTTGTTGGTTTGCAGTTTCATACCGTTCAGAGAAAAAGATATTGGACACCTTTTGGCCCTTTGTTAGGCCTCGGTTTGAGGGAGAAAATGTTTTCTTTCTAAATATCTCCATTGCATTCGTCTTAGTGCTAACACTTCAAGATTCATGTTTTTAGCCAATAAAAAAAAGTGTTGGAATCTTCTTTGGTAGCCTTTTCTAGGGGACCTTTGTCCCAAATAATTCTTCTTGTACATTATGTTCCTCTTGGCTCAAGGACTTCCGGCTGGATATTACTTCAGGAAACAAAAAAAATGTTTAAAGTAAACGAGAAAAGACTTAAGCCACAAGTTTTAACCCTTCAGAAAAAACATATTTGGCATTTTTTGGACCCATTTCTAGGTGGTCCTTCCCCCCAAGCATTTCTTTGTACATTAGGCTCCTCTTGGCCCAAGGACTTCCAGCTATAAGTTTCAAAGAGATGATATATATATATATATATATATATATATATATATATATATATATATATATATATATATATATATATATATATATATATATATATATATATATATATATATAATAGTATTATGCGAAAATATCTTGATATTAGTCCAAACTAACAGGAAAAGAAGAAGACTTACCTCCAAGATTACACACACACAGGTTTTTATTCCGTCTATACAAATGCTGCACTTTTTATTTCTATCCACTACCATTTAAAAGGAGTTTTAAACGATATATCAAAATACAAAAAAAAATTCGTATTAACCTTTGTCAAGACAAACCTATATAATAGTTATCATGCTTGAACAACGCTTCAATAGAATATCTTTCTTACTTGACTGTTGCTTCAAAACATGTTTTCAAACTTTTTGTTACTTAGGAAACTGCTCGCTCTTACCTACTGTTACTGCTCCTTTGCTAGAGCATTGTAGAAACTAATCCAGCTACGGTATAATGCTTTAGGTCACTCCTTACTTTTTGTTGATTACAATGAGGGGATTTATATATACAGGCCCTTTATAGCCAGATCAATGTTTTTAGATAAAAAAATTGCATCAATTTTTAATAAAATCACAGTAGATATTTAACTGTCAATTTGTAAACACGACTATTTATTTCTCAGTCTTGAGAGCAATTGATCGGAGAGCCATGGATATGCTTAAAGTAATTACGGTATAGATTAATGTGCAAATCTGAACATGAAAATTGAATTCTTATTTTAAAATATCTGGCACACATAACAATTGGTTGAAAAAATGCTGAGTACCTGCTGTCAATATCAGCCAAATTCTATAGAAGGATATAAGTTTTGTCAGACGAGGCTCTGAGTGCCACGCTTTGCAAAAGACCAACCCGATGAAGGGCTTTGAATTTGACCATCAATCTCTTGGTCTCTCTTCTTAAAAAAACAGTATACAAAAAGTGCCAAAAAAATAATGAATATTATAACAATTAAAAGCAGAAGTGTTTTCATTTTAATTTATAAGTATGGTTAAAGATAAAAGCAATTGCGTCTTCTTTATAGCTTTAATTTGTGAACCATTTTTAATTAGTTTAACTTTTAAAACGCAGTTATAACATGGAGACATATTCAAAGCCTTGTATGAAGAATAATGCATTTTTAAATCTTCCAGTTAATCTTAACATATTAAAACTGGCTGCTTTTATAATTTAGGTCTTAGTGACAAATATTCTTGTTTATTTCTTCTTAATTACGTGGAGACTTATGGAGTTCAAAATACTAGGAAGTAGGTCATTTACATCATGATAAACAGAAAGGCTGGAACCTAGTAAAGAACGAACCATTAAAGGCACATACCACGGTAATCAAAAACTTAACAAAGCGTTTTAAAATAATTTTCCAGTTAAAATAACTGCTAATTGCTTCTGATTCTGAAATGGTAACTAACATATCGATTAATCTTATTAGTAAAATATTATTTGGAAACCAATTTTAGAAAAATTTGAAAAACAGCCTGAACCACGGCCCACAGTAATCAAGAAGCTCAAAACACGCTAAAAAAAATTACCTGGTAATAAAAAATATTCATTTGCAGCTGATTTAGAAATGTTAACTATTACTTTAATTAGTTATAATTTTAAATGTTATTATGAAAGCCAGTTAAAGAGAATTTCAAAAAATAGCCTGAAATCCTAATAAAGGCGTCAGACAAAACGAAAGGTACACAATTAGAATTGTCTTTATCATTAGATTGCCTATACAGGAAACTTAAAATTTCATAAATTGAGCACTGATGTGTCTTCTTTTTCTCCCTGTTATTTCTTTTTCGCCACTAGCAGGGTACTGGAAGATCAAACAGAGTTTTTTAAGTATTTTGCAATTAATAAAATAATATTTAAATTACAACGTAAAGTTTGGCAAAAACTGCACCTTCATATAGATGATCATATAACACATATCTTTTGACAAGAGATGATGCAACACATGCAACTTTTGAAAACTACTTTTATGGGGTATGATATCATATTTGAATTATTCTGCTGCCTGACTCCCTTTGGTCTGTTCTTTACTAGGTTCCAACGAAACCTCTAAGAAACTTTCCCTCAAAAATTGTAGGTCCTGCTATTCCCATAAAAGAAAGTGCAGGTCATCAATAATATAACTACACATTGAGCATGTACATGTATCATCAGAATTACAGCTATTTAACAGTGCTACTCCTTGACGTAAGGAATGTGACTTAAGAATGTAAAATGATATGGCTGGTCATTCTTAAAGACCTTAAGCAAATCAGTGTAACAGGCATTCTTAGCCAATTTAAAACTAGTATTAACTTTTTTTTGGCAAAATTGGCTAAAATTTGTTTTATTTCTCATCTCTTTGAAACTTATAGCTGGAAGTCCTTGGGCCAAGAGGAGCCTAAGGTAGAAAGAAATGCTTGGGGGGAAGGACCACCTAGAACAGGGTCCAAAAGATGCCAAATATGTTTTTTCTGATGGGTTAAAACTTGTGGCTTAAGTCTTTTCTGTTTACTTTAAACATTTTTTTGTTTCCTGAAGTAATTTCCAGCCGGAAGTCCTTGAGCCAAGAGGAACATAATGTACAAGAAGAATTATTTGGGACAAAGGTCCCCTAGAAAAGGCTACCAAAGAAGATTCCAACAATTTTTTTTTATTCGCTAAAAACATGAATCTTGAAGTGTTAGCACTAAGACGAATGCAATGGAGATATTTAGAAAGAAAACATTTGCTCCCTCAAACCGGGGCCTAACAAAGGGCCAAAAGGTGTCAGTAGAATGGCCTTATTGACTACAGAACGAACACCCTGCTGCCATCTACAATTTAGTCTAACTCTGTCAGTACACCATATATGGGCATGGAATCCCCAGGGAGAATGATTGCGTAATCAAAGTATGTCAACAAAAACAACATCGACTTTAACATTAGCTGAGAGCGTGCACTTACAACAACAACACCAGCGGGCCTTATTGACTCCGAACAGGGCTCCTTATATGGGAATAGAATACGGAAAGAACTCCATATATGGGCATGGAATCCCCAGGGGGAATGATTGCGTAATCAAAGTATGTCAACAACAACAACATCGACTTTGACATTAGCTGAGAGCGTGCATTTACAACAACAACATCAGCGGTCCTTAGGGGCTACGAACTGGGCTCCTTATATGGTCATAGAATACGGAAAGGTCTCCAGATATGGGCATGGCATCCCCAGGGAGAATAAGTGCGTAATCAAATTTTGTCAACAACAACAACATCGACTTTGACATTCGCTGAGAGCGTGCACTTACAACAACAACAACAGCGGGCCTCAGGAGGTCCGAACAGGGCTCCTTATATGGGCATAGAATACGGACTGGGCTCCATATATGGGCATGGAATCCCCAGGGAGAATGATTGCGTAATCAAAGTATGTCAACAACAACAACATCGACTTTGACATTCGCTGAGAGCGTGCACTTACATAAACAACAACAGCGGGCCATAATAACTCTTGACACCACACCAAATATGGGCATAGAGTCAGTAGGGAGAAAACGTGGTTAATGGGGTAAATGACCTAAATTTCCAAGGTGAATGATTGCGTAATCAAAGTGTGTCAACAACAACAACATCGACTTTGACATTCGCTGAGAGCGTGCACTTACATCAACAACAACAGCGGGCCTTATTGACTCGTGACCCCACACCATATAAGGGCATAGAGTCATTAGGGAGAAAACGTGGTTAATGGGGTAAATGACCTAAATTTCCAAGGAGAATGATTGCGTAATCAAAGTGTGACAACAACAACAACATCGACTTTGACATTCGCTGAGAGCGTGCACTTACAACAACAACCACAGCGGGCCTTATTGATTCCGAACGTGGCACCATATTTGGGCATTGAGTCATTAGGGAGAACACGCGGTTAATGGGGTCAATTACCTAAATTTCCAGGAAGAATGATTGCGTAATCAAAGTGTGTCAACAACAACAACATCGACTGTGACAGTCGCTGAGAGCGTGCAGTTACAACAACAACAACATCAACCTTGGAACACCTGTGCTGTCGACATCAATTCACCAATCTTGAATCAATAATTCCCCTTAGAAACAACAAATTAATCCCCTCTTTCTTGACAGATCAATCAACCAATGACATCATCTGTCAGACTTTAAAAATTTTCGCCTAGAAACGATTCTCAAGGAATAGATCCAAGTCATTAATGTCTTTGCCTCGGAAACAACTCTTTTGGTTGAACTCCAAAGGATAATAACAGCCAAAAGCCATGGAAACAATTCTCCAAGAAACATCTTAGCGATGAATTGTTTTAGTGTGGGAATCAGGTTTCTTATTAATTTGAAATGCATTAGCGCAGAGATGCCAAAAACAAAAGGAACACGCTGAAATTACGTTTAGGGATTATTTGGGCGAAACTGTTTTAGACAGGTTATGGAACTATTTCGGTGAAACAGTTAGAGACATTTTAAAAGATGATTTTTGAAGAGATTTTAGAAGAGAATTTAATGGTGAAACTCTCTGGTCGTTAAAATACACAAGTTTCATTTGAACAGTGTTGTGAGGTCCTCTAACCCAACCACAAAGGGTTCCAATCCTCCTACCCCAACCCCGAAGGAAGCCCCCGGTCCTCAAAGGCCCCCCAAGCTTCCAAAGGGCCACCGGCATCCCCAAAGGCCCACCCAGACCCGCAACGGCCACCCCCGGGCCCCCCAAAGGCCCATCGAGCTCCCAAAGGACCAACGGGGTCCCAAAGAACCTCCACCGGTCCCCAAATGTCCCCCAGGCCCCCCACAGTCCCCCCGGACCCCCAAAGGCCCTCCTAGTGCCCAAAGGCCCTCCCTGTGCCCCCCAAAGGCCCTCCCCCGGCCCCCAAAGGTCCCCCAGACCACAGACGCGCTACCGGGAGGCGCCACGGGTCAGGAAAGTACCACAGGATGCGCCGCCGGGATGTGCCGTGGGCCAGAAAAGCGCCGCAGGGGCTGTGCCGCAGGGCGGCACGGCCGAACAGCGCCACAGGATGCACTGCAGGGCTGCACCGCAAAAAAAAGTAAACTAAAAAGTAAAAATTTCGAAATGTGATCCCCCCACCGCCCTCCTCGGACCCCCAGAGGCCCTCCCCTGGTCCTCACAGGTCCCCCGGGCTCCCAAAGGGCCAACCGGCCCCACAGGGTCCCCCCGACCCCCCAAGGTCCTTCCCCGGTCCCCAAAGGTCCACAGGGCACCCAAAGGCCCACCCCCCGTCTCCAAAGGCCCCCTGGGCTCCCAAAAGACCACTCAATCCTCAAGCGCCCCCGGATCCCCAAACGCCCTCCCTGGGCCCCCAAGGTCCTCCCCCGATCCCCATACATACACACAAAAACTTACACACACACACACACACGAAAACCTACACACACACGCCAAAACATACACACACAAACACACGCAAAATAACACACACACACACGAAAACGTACACACACCCCCAAAAACTTAAAAACACACACACACAAAATCACACACACACACACACAAAAAAACTTAAAAATGCACACGAAAACAAAAAACCACAAAAACAATAAAAGGCACAAAAAAACATACACACACACACACACAACAAATACACACACACACACACACGAAAACTAAAACACACACTCCAAAACATACACACACACAAAACTTACAAACACACACACAAACTAAAAAAAAATTCAACATGAACACAAAAAAAACAAACACAAACCCTAAAAAAAGAAAAAAAACACACACAAACAAAAACACAACTTAAACACATACGCACGAAAAATTACACACAAACGTCACAAAAAACACACAAACAAAATTACACACACACACACACACACACACACACACACACACAAAAACTAACACACACACACACACACAACAAAAAAACAAACACACAAAATTACACACACACACACACACACACAATAATACACACATACACACAAAAAAATAATAACCACACCAAAAGCCTTAGACACGCAAAAACTTACACACACACACACAAAAACTTAGACCCACACGCAAAAACTTACATGCACACAAAAATTTACATTCAAACAAAAACTTACACACACACAAAATCTTACACACACATAAAAAAAAACTTACACATACACACAAAAAAGTACACACACACACACAATAAAACCTACACACACACGCAAAAAATAAAACACACATACAAAAAAATACACACACACACACACACACACACACAAAAACTTACTCATGCACACGAAAACTTACATGCACTCAAAAACTTATACACACACACACACACACAAAAAACTTACACACACACAAAACTTACACACACACACACAAGAAAACTCACACACACACGCCAAAACTTACACACACACACACACAAACTTACACACACACACACACACAAAAACTTACACATGAACACAAAAAAACTCACACACACACTCACAAAAATTTGCACACACACAAACACACACACACACAAAAAAAAAAAAATAAAACAAGAAAAAATACACACCCACGCAAAAACTTACACACACCAAAAAAAACACAAACACACACACACACAAAAATTTCACATTCACACGAAAAATTAAAAGAAAAAACTAAATTAAATGAAAAAAAACTAATACACACACACACACAAAACATACACACACACACACACGTACTCTCACAAACACACTCAAATAATTACACACACACAAACAAATACACACACACACACACACACACACACAAAAACATAAGAAAGAACACAAAAAAACTCCCACACGCACAAAAAAATAAAAACAAACAAACACACAAAACTTACACACACACACACGAAAACTTACACACACACCACAAAACTCACACACAAAAAAACTTACACATCGACACTAACACTTACACACACACACACGAAAACTAACACACACACACCAAAACTTACACACACACAAACAAAAACAAACTACAAAACACACACACACACACAAAAACTTGCACATGCACAAGAAAAATTACAATCACAAAAAAAATAAAATTCACAAAAAAAAAAAAACACACACACACACACACAAAACATACAAACACACAAACACAAACGAAAACACACACAAACACACACACCAAAACTTACACACACACAAAAACATACACACACAAACACACACAAAAAAACTAAAAAAAAAACAAAAAAAAAACTTACACACACACTCACAAAAACTAACACACACACACACACACACATAAAAAACACACACACACACGAAAACATACACACACATACCAAAACTTACACACACAAAACTACACAAACAAAAAAAAACAAACACACAACAAAACTAACACACACACACACACAAAAACTTACACACACAAAAACTTACACACACACACACACACACACACAAAAATCATAACCACAAATTTAAACTTTTCAAATAAATATCATGATAAGACACACAAAAACATACACACACACACAAAAACATAGACCCAAACGAGCACACTAACAATCAACCAAAACAATTACTCAAATCACACAATTTAACCCACAAAAACTAATAAAAATCCACGACCTCACTTAAAAACCAACAACCACAATTACACACACACACACGAAAACTTACACACACACGCCAAAACTTACACACACACACAAAAACTCACACACACACACACACACACATACACACAAAAACTTACACATGCACACGAAAACTGACAACCACACAACAAATTAAACACACACACACGAAAACATGCACAAACACGAAAAAAAAAACACACAAACTAGCATAGAAACACACACTCAACAAGACACTCACCCCAGAACACTTTATCACTCACGAACAAAATTACACACACACAAACAAAAACGTACACACACACAAAAAAAAACACAAACACACACAAACAAAAAATAAAACACGTTCTCACAATTACACACACACACACAAACAAATAAACACACAAACTAACAATAAATCTGAAAAACACACAAACACACACTCACACAAACATACACAAACACGCACAAAAAATTACACACACACACACACGAAAACTAACTAGAACAACCTAAAAATTACACACACACTCGCCAAAACATACACACACACAAAAACATAAACACACAAACACACCCACAAAAACAAAATAACACATTCACACTAAAACTTACATGCACTAAAAAACTTACATTAACACTAAAAATTACACACACGCTTGAAAACTTACACTCACACACAAAAACTTACACACACACACACAAAAAATTACACACACTCACAAAAACTTACACACATACACACACACACACACACAAATACTTACACACACACAAAAACAAACACAACACGAACACATACACACACAAAAGCACACGAAAACTTACAAGCACACAAAAACTTACACACACACACACACACACACACGAAAACTAACACACATACACGACAAAACTTACACACACAAAAGCTTAGACACACAAAAACTTACACACACACACACACACACACAAAACATACACACACACGCAAAAACTTACAAGCACACAAAAACATACATGCACACAAAAACTTACATGCACACAAAAACATACATACACGCACAAAAACTTACACACACACACACACAAAAACTTACACACACACACACACACGAAAACAAAATCTAAGTGTTAGAGTGATAATATTTTTAATGGCTTGTTAGCTCAGTTGGTTAGAGCGTCATGCTAATAACGCGAAGGTCGAGGGTTCGATCCCCTCACGAGCTATAGTTTTGACCTTCGTATGGTAACTCCATAAGTTATTTTCGGATAATTTAGACGAGGTTCTGAATTTTAATAAAGAAGAGAAAAAAGTTAGCTCAATTCTGAACTTTACCAAAGAAACTGAATTACAATATGAATAAGATCAGGAATTGTTTACAAGTCAGGTTGGCCGAGTGGTTAAGGCGCTAGACTAAAGATCTGGTCCCCATATGGGGTCGTGGGTTCGAAACCAACATCAGATAAATTTTTTCTTATTTACTTTTTTTATTTCATCATGTCTTGTAATTTCACTAAATAACTTCTGTAAAATAATTTATGCAGAACCTAGATTGTTAGGGTCGTTAATAGATTAAATAAAAAAAAAATAGAAAAGTGTAAAATGTTCAAATTCTCTTCTGAATTTTCGTATAGAAGAGAAAAAAGTTAGCTCAATTCTGAACTTTACCAATGAAACTGAATTACAATATGAATATGATCAAGAATTGTTTACAAGTCGGGTTGGCCGAGTGGTTAAGGCGCTAGACTTAGGATCTGGTCCCCATATGGGGTCGTGGGTTCGAGTCCCACACCTGAAATTTTTTTTTTTATTCTAAATCTTTAGAAACGGCCTCTATTTCTGACCGTTTAAGTTTTGATGTTAGTGTTGTCAGTCAAAAGCTATGACCTTGAGAAAAGAGCTTGAGAAAATTGCCTGATTATCGAAAAATGGGGAAACATCCTCCAAAAGTCGACAGGAATGCACCACTCCAGCGCTCTGTCGGATATGTTGAATAAAATATGCAAAGTCGACATAGCTTTATTTCATTTTTAAAGGTTAAATTAGACGAGGTTCTGAATTTTCTTAAAGAAGAGAAAAAAGTTAGCTCAATTCTGAACTTTACCAATGAAACTAAATTAAAATATGAATATGATCAAGAATTGCTTACAAGTCAGGTTGGCCGAGTGGTTAAGGCGCTAGACTTAAGATCTGGTCCCCATATGGGGTCATGGGTTCGAGTCCCACACCTGACATTTTTTTCTTATTCTAAATCTTTAGAAACAGCCTTTATTTCTGACCGTTTAAGTTTTGATGTTAGTGTTGTCAGTCAAAAGCTATGACCTTGAGAAAAGGGATTGAGAAAATCGGCGTGATTACCGAAAAATGGGGAAACATCCTCCAAATTTGGACAGGAATGTCACCCTCCAGCACCGTCTCTAATATGTTGAATGAAATATGCACATTCGACATAGCTTTATTTAATTTTTGAGGTCAATTTGGACGAGGTTACGTGAATGAAAATGAAAAAAGCTCACACTTCGGTTCTTAATTTCTCAAAGACACAAGAATTTCAAATTTATCTTATAATTTTTCCAATAAAATAAAAAGGTTCCGCTTTAGTTCTGTTTTTTTCTCAAAGAGATGAAAAATTTTAGGTTCTATTCTAATTTTAAATTAAATTTTAGCTCCTTTGTCTTATGGATTTACCCCTAAAATTTTTAAATTAGAAAATGAGGGACTCGTTCTATTATTAAAGACAATCGTTCAAACTCGTTCATCTAACCTCCAAAACAAAAGGTTAGTTTAGGTATAAATAAATATTAATAAATAAATATAAATATTTCTAAATTTTTATTTTAGGTTAGGTTAAATTATCATGAGGTATATTTTTTATTTAAACAAAACGTTTCCTTAGCGTAGGGTTAGGGTAGGGTAGATTCAGTTAGGTTAAGTTAGGTTAGCCCACGTACACTTCACTTAGGTTAGCTTAGGTTAGGTGAGAGACAGGCAAAATGTTAGGTGTATGATTAGGTTAGGTTAGGTAACATTAAGTTCGGTGAGATACCGAGCGTTTCGCCTCTTAGCCCCGCCGTCCTCCCGCGACCGTAGGCTAACCTAGCCTAACCTAACTTAACCTAACCTAACTTAATCTAACCATTAAGAATTTTATCTAACCATAACCATTACCTTAATCTAACCATACTTAATCTAACCATAACCATTAACAAGCCATTAACAATATTATCACTCTAACACTTAGATTTAGTTTTCGTGTGTGTGTGTGTAAGTTTTTGTGTGTGTGTGTAAGTTTTTGTGTGTGTGTGTTAGTTTTTGTGTGTGTCTGTTTTTGTGTGTATGTAAGTTTTTGTGTGCATGTAAGTTTTTGAATGTGGGTGTAAGTTTTTGTGTGTGTGTGTGTATTTGTGTTTGTGTGTGTCTTAGACTGTGTTTGTGTTAGTTTTGTTGTGTATGTGTGTATGTGTGCGTTTGTGTGTGTGTGTGTGTGTAAGTTTGTGTGTGATTTTAAGTTTTCGTGTGCTTGTGTTAGTTTTTGTGTGTGTGTGTAAGTTTTTGGGTGTGTGTGTAAGTTTTTGTGTGTGTGTGTGTGTGTGTGTGTTAGATTTTTTGTGTGTGTGTAAGTTTTTTTGTGTGTGTGTAAGTTTATGTGTGTGCGTGTAAGTTTTTGCGCGTGTGTGTAAGTTTTTGTGTGCATGTAAGTTTTTATGTGCATGTAAGTTTTCGTGTGCATGTGTAAGTTTTTTTGTGTGTGTGTGCGTGTGTAAGTTTTTGTGTGTGTGTAAGTTTTGGCGTGTGTGTGTGTAAGTTTTAGTGTGTGTGCGTAAGTTTTCGTGTGTGTGTGTGTAAGTTTTTGTGTGTGTGTGTGTGTGTAATTGTTAGCGAGTGTTTTATATTTTTTGTGTGTTCTTATGTGTTCTTTTGTGTGTTTAAGTTTTTGTGTGTGTGTGTGTAATTTTTTGCGAGGTTGTGTTAGTTTTTGTGTGTGTGTGTGCGTGTAAGTTTTGTGTGTGTGTGTGTTTATGTTTTTGCGTGTGGGTGTTAGTTTGTGTGTGTGTGTGTGTGTGTTAGTTTTTGTGTGTCTAAGCTTTTGTGTGTGTAAGTGTTGACTTGTGTGGGTAATTTTTCGTGTGTTTGTCTATATTTTTTGGTTTGATAGTATGTTTTCGTGTTGTTGTGTTAGTTTTTGTGTGTGTGTGTGTGTGTGTGTTTGTGAGTTTTATTTTGTTTTTAAGTTTTGGCGTGTGTGTGTGTGAGTTTTCGTGTGTGTTTGTATAATTTTTTGTTTGTGTGTTTTATTTTTTGTTCGAGTTTTTAATATATATTTTGTGTGTAAGTTTTTGTGTGAATGTAAGTTTTTGAGTGCATGTAAGTTTTTGCGTGTGGGTGTAAGTTTTTGTGTGTGTGTGTGTAAGTTTTTTTGTGTATTTGCTTTTGTGTTTTTAGATAAGTTTTTTGTGTGTTTGTTTATGTGTGTGTGTTTGAGTGTGTTTGTGTGTAATTGTTTTCTCTTTAATTAGTGTTTTTTGTGTTTTTTTAATTAATGTTTTTTTTGGGTTTGTTTTATTTTTTGTTTGTTTTAGTTTTTGTATGTGTGTGTAAGTTTTAGTGTGTGTGTGTGTGTGTGTGTGTGTGCAAGTTTTTTTGCGTGTGTGTGTGAGTTTTTTTTGTGTTAATGTGTATGTTTTTGTGTATGTGTGTGTGTGTAAGTTTTTGTGTGTGTGTAATTTTTGGCGTGTGTGTGTGTGAGTTGTGGTGTGTGTGTGTGTGTGTGTGTGCTTGTTTTGTGTGTGTGTGTTTTTGTGTAATTTTTTTTTTGAATTTTATTTTTTTTGTGATTTTATTTTTTCTTGTGAGTGTGTAAGATTTTGTGTGTGTGTGTGTGTAAGTTTTTGTTGGTGTGTGTGTTTGTGTAATTTTTTTAGTGTGTTTGTAATTTTGAGTGTGTGTGGGTGTTAGTGTTAGTGTGCTTGTGTTATTTTGTGTTTGTGTGTTTAAGTTTTGGCGTGTGTGTGTTAGTTTTCGTGTGTGTGTGTGTGTGTGTAATTTTTTTCGCGTGTGTGTGTAAGTTTTTTTGTGTTCATGTGTAAGTTTTTGTGTATGTGTGTGTGTGTGTTTATTTTTTTGTGTGTGTGTAAGTTTTGGCGTGTGTGTGTGAGTTTTCGTGTGTGTGTGTGTGTAAGTTTTGTGTGTGTGTGTGTGTAATTTTTTGTGTGCTTGTAATTTTTATTGTGCTTGTGTAAGTTTTTTTTTGTGTTTGTTTGTGTGTTAATTTGTGTGTGGTTAAGGTTTTGAGGGTTGGAGTGATTTTTCGTGCGTGTGCTTGTAAGTTATGTTTTTGTTTGAGTGATGGGTTCTGTTTTTTTTTGTTTTTTATGTTGATTTAGAGTTATTGTTTGTTTGGTATTTTTTGTTTTGGTTGGTGTTATTGTGTGTGTGTGTGTGTAAGTTTTTGTGCATGTGTTTGAGAGTTTTTGTGTTCTTGTGTTAGTTTGTTTTTACTTGTGTGTGTGTGTGTGGGTGTTAGTTTGGGCGTTTGTGTGTGTAAGTTTTATTGTGTGTGTGTATTAGTTTTTGTGTGTGTGTGTAATTTTTTGTGCGTTTGTGTTAGTTTTTGTGTGTGTGTAAGTTTTTTTGTGCATGTAAGTTTCTGTGTGCTTTTAATTTTTTTAGTGTGTTTGTTTGTTTTTTTGTTTGTTTTTATTTTTTTGTGTGTATTTTATTGTTCGTGTTTAGTTTAGTTTTTGTTTTTGTTTGTTATTTTGTGTTTGTGTTTGTGTTTGTGTTATTGTGTTTGTGGTTATTAGTTGTTTTTTCTTTGTTTAATTTTTTTTGTTTTTTGGTTGTGGGTGTGTGTGTAAGTTTTTGTGTGTGTAAGTTTTGGTATGTGTGTGTAAGTTTTCGTGTGTGTGTGTGTGTGTGTGTGTGTGTGTGAAAGTTTTTGAGAGGGTGTGTGTGATTTTTTCTTTTGTTAATGTTTAATTTTTTGTGTCTTTGTGTGTGTGTGTTAGTTTTTGTGTGTGTGCAAGTTTTGGTGTGTGTGTGTGTGAGTTTTCGTGTGTGTGTGTGTGTGTGTAAGTTTTGTGTGTGTGTTAGTTTTTGTGTGCTTGTAAGTTTTGGTGTGCATGTTAGTTTTCGTGTGCATGTGTGAGTTTTTTTGTGTGTGTGTGTGTGTGTAAGTTTTTGAGTGTGTGTGTGTTTGTGTAATTTTTTGTGTGTGTGTGTATGTTTTCGTGTGTGTGTGTGTAAGTTTTAGTGTGAAAGTGTTAGTTTTTGTGTGTGTAAGTTTTGGCGTGTGTGTGTGTGTGTGTGAGTTTTGTGAGTGTTTGTGTGTGTAAGTTTTTGTGCGTGTGTGTGTGAGTTTTTTTGTGTTCATGTGTAAGTTTTTGTGTGTGTGTGTGTTTTTTTGTTTAAGTTTTTTTGTTTTTGTATGTTTTTACGTGTTTTTTTGTTTTATCGCTTTTGTTTTTGTTTTATGTTTTTGTTTGTTTGTGGGTATGTAATTTTTTTTGTGAATGTAAGGTTTTGTTTGATTGTAATTTTTATTGTTATTTTGTCAGTTTTTGTGTGTGTCTGTTTGCGTGTAAGTTTTTGTGTGTGTAAGTTTTGGCGTATGTGTTTAAGTTTTCGTGTGTGTGTGTGTAAGTTTTATTGTTTGTGTGTGAGTTTTTGTGTGAGTTTTTGAGTTTATTATTTTTTGATTCATTGTGTTTTTTTGTGGGTGTTTTGTTTTGTTATTTGTAGATTGTGTATTTTTTTATTTGTGTGTGTGTGTGTGTGTGTGTGTTTGTTTTTGTGTGTGTGTGTGTGAGTTTTTTGTGTGCATGTGTAAGTTTTTGTGTGTGTGTGTGTGTGTGTGTGTAAGTTTTTGTGTGTGTGTGTGTAATTTTTGGCGAGTTAGTGTATTATTTCGTGTGTGTAAGTTTTATGTGTGTGTGTGTGTGTAAGTTTTTGTGTTCTGGTAATAATTTTAATGCATTTTTTTTTTCTTTTTAAGGTGTTATTTTTTGTGTGTGTGTTTGTGTGTGTAAGTTTTTGCGTGTGTGTGTGTGTTTGTTTTTGTATGTGTGTGTATGTTTTGGAGTTTGCGTTAAATTTTTCTTTTGTGTTTGTGTTTACGTTTTTGAGTTTTTATTTAATTTTTTTTACTTTTGTTTAAGTTTTTGTGTGTGTGTGTAAGTTTTTGTTTTCATTTAATTTTTTGTTTGAATGTAATTTTTTTCGTGTTTGTGTCAGTTTTTGTGTGTGCGTGTGTATTTATTTGTTTGTCTTATATGTTTGTTGTTGTTGTAAGTTTTTTGTGTGTGTGTTTGTAAGTTTGTGTGTGTGTGTGTGTGTGTGTGTGTGTATGTTTTTGTGTGTGTAAGTTTTTTGTGTGTGTGTGTGTGTGTTTTTTTGTTTGTGTGTGTGTGTGTTTGGGTTTGTGCGTTAGTTTTTGTTTGTGTTTGTTTTTTCGTGTGTGTTTAAGTTTTCTTTTGTTTGTGTTATTTTTGTTTTTTTGTGTGTGTGTGTTTGTGTGTTTTTTTTTTTCAGTGTTTCTGTGTGAGTTTTTTTTGTTTTCTTTTTTTAGTTTTTGTGTGTGTGTGTGTGTGTGTAAGTTTGTTTGTGTGTGTTTTTTATGGCGTGTGTGTGTGTGTTTTAGTGTGTGTGTGTGTGTGTGTAAGTTTTTTGTGTGTGTGTGTGTAAGTTTTTGTGTTCATTTAAGTTTTTGTGTGCATGTAAGTTTTCGTGTGCATGTGTAAGTTTTTGTGTGTGTGTGTGTCAGTTATGTTGTTTGTGTGTGTTAGTTTTGTCGTGTGTGTGTATGTTTTTGTGTGTGTGTGTGTAAGTTTTTGTGTGTGTGTGTTTAAGTTTGTGTGTGTGTGTGTGTGTGTAAGTTTTGTGTGTGTTTGTGTATGTAAGTTTTTGTGTGCATGTATGGGGACCGGGGGAGGACCTTTGGGGCCCAGGGAGGGCGTTTGGGGATCCGGAGGCCCTTAAGGATTGAGTGGTATTTTGGGAGCCCAGGGGACCTTGGGAGACCGGGGGTGTGCGGGGGGGAGCCCTTGGTAGGGGGGTGAAGCAGGTGAGGAGGGGGTGAGGTCGGTTGTAACCTTGGGGGCCGTGGTACCCTTTGAAAGCCCGGGGGACCTGTTAGGCCCTGAAAAGGATCGTGTGGGTTCTGTGGAGTGCGGGGTAAGGGTACCATTTCTAAAGGTTCACTTTGTCCGCTCGTTTGTTTTGCGGCGCATCCCTGCGGCGAATCCTGTGGCGCGTTACCGTGGATCCTCCCTTCGCAGCATACCCTGCGGCACTTTCCTGACCCGCGGCGCATCCCTGCGGCACATCCTGCGGCGCTTTCCTGGCCCACGGCGCATCCCCGCGGCGCTTCTATGGTCCGGGGGACCTTTGGGGGCCGGGGGGGGGCCTTTGGGGCACAGGGAGGGCCTTTGGGGCACAGGGAGGGCCTTTGGGGGCACAGGGCGGGCCTTTGGGTGCCTGGGGGACATTTGGCGTCTGGTGGAGGGCCTTTGGGACCCCGTTTGTCTTTTGGGAGCTCGATGGGCCTTTGGGGGGCCCGAGGATGGCTTTTGGGGGTCTGGGTGGGCCTTTGGGCTGCCGGTGGCCCTTTGGGAGCTTGGGGGGCCTTTGAGGGTCCGGGGGCACAGTGAGGGCCTTTGGGGCACAGGTAGGGCCTTTGGGAGCTTGGGGGGCAGTTGGGGACCGGGGGCTTCCTTCGGGGTTGGGATAGGAGGATTGGAACCCTTTGGGGTTGGGTTAGAGGACCTCACAACACTGTTCAAATGAAACTTGTGTATTATAACGACCACAGAGTTTCACCATTAAATTCTCTTCTAAAATCTCTTCAAAAATCTTCTTTTAAAATGTCTCTATCTGTTTCGCCGAAATAGTTCCATAACCTGTCTAAAACGGTTTCGCCCAAATTATCCCTAAACGTAAATTCAGCGTGTTCCTTTGTTATTGGCATCTCTGCGCTAACGCACTTCAAATTAATATGAAACCTTTTCGCGCGCTAAAACAATTCATCGCTAAGATGTTTCTTGCCTAATTGTTTCCGTGGCCTTTGGTTATTAATATCCTTTGGAGTTCGACCAGTAGAACTGTTCCCGAGGCAAAGACATTAATGATTTGGATCTATTCCTGGAGAAATGTTTCTAGGCGAAAATTTTTAAAGTCTGACAGATGATGTCATTGATTGATTGATCTGTCAAGAAAGGGGAAATTAATTTGTTGTTTCTAAGGAGAATTATTGATTAACGATAGGTGAATTGAGGTCGACAGCACAGGTGTTCCAAATTCCCAATCGATTACGCAATCAAGTTCTCGGAAACTGTCAGCATTAGACTAAATTGTAGATGGCAGCAGGGGTGAGGGGTGGGAGTCGGACCCCCATCTCTACTACCAATAGAGGTTAAGACTGTCCACAATATTCCAGAGAACAAAACTATAACTGATGCAGCTCGTACGAAAGGCCTTGTCAAAGACTTCTTTGTGCCGAGTATCGTCTTAGATATTAAGCTCAAAGCCACTCACAAGTATTATAGCCAAGTTCAAAGATAGCTCTAAATTTCCAATCAAGAAAAATGTTGCCTGCTTGTCTATAATAACGAGAAGGATTCGGAAGTCTTTATAGTTGAACGCAATAGAGAGCATTGGGCCCGATTAGTCCCGAGCCATTTAAGATTCTGGAAGAACAGTCTTTTACCAGAAATTGTTTATTCGCACCTTCTCAGGACTCTAGAGCCCAGAGAACAAATATTTACTGGAACAGCTATGAAGACGTTGGGCTATATAGCGGTAAGAGGCAGATTTTGAACCCAAATAACACAAACCACAAAAAAAAACAAAGAAAAGAAGAATTAGCAGCTGAAGACATTTTAATCATTCTTTGGTCTGAACCTGAGACATCGTTTTTGCTTGTATTTCTATATTTATTTTTAAAACAATATAATGGGTAACGAAAATATAAATCATTTATCAGTTTATTTAACATGGTTTTGCAAGGCCGTATCCAGGGGGAGGGGTACCCGGTTTGAACCCCCCCCCCCGAAATTTTTGACCGAGTCGAGAATAAGTCGAAAATTAGTAAAACCTAGGTAAAAATCAGTAAAATTAGTCGAAAACTGAGTAAAAAATTAGTACCCCCCCCCCCCCCGAAAAAAAATCCTGGATCCGCCCTTGTGATTTTTAGTCAAATTTGATGAAAAGAAAAAAAAATCTTTGATACAAATTCAAGGCTTATCAGATTTATGATTCATGGTTGATTTGTTATGGTAAATACATACACAAAGGACGCTCCGGCTTTTGATGGGTTAAGAAGGCAGGCGGTCAAGGTCTTATTTGTGATAAGACCTGACTTTTTGTTTTAATGCTTGGACCTTATGGGTTCCGTCTTTTATATTTCATTTATTTGATCATATCAATTTATGTTCATATCAAGTTTGACTTTTTATATGGCTTTATTTTGGGTCATTTCAGGTTATATTATGGCTCTCTACTTTTCGTTGAATAGCTTATTGGAAAATGTGTTGTTTTTTTAGTCGCATTTATTGAAAGAGTTTCATTGAAGGTTAATCGTCGAAGTGCTTGTAGAGTTTTCCATTGCTGGATTGTTATTTTTTTACCAAAAATATTTGAATGCAACAAACATTTTCAAAATTAAAAAATTTAAACATTTTGTCAAAATTTTAGATCATCCGTAGTTTTGTGCAATACCTTTTTACTAATATTTTTTGCACGGGGAGGATGGGGAGGCTTTTAATTATATGGATTGAATATTATATTTTCAGTCTGGCACTGAAGCCGTTTCGACCCTTGGCTAGTAGAAGGCATAAAAAGGCAGGTGGTCAAGGTCTTATTTATGATAAGACATGACTTTTCATTATAATGCTTGGACCTTATAGGTTCCATCTATTCATACAAAGCAGCATCTCTTACACTTATTTTTGATTTAATTATTCATTTAATTGATATTTGTTTTATATTTCATTTATTCGATCATAGGAATTTGCGTTCATATTAAGTTTGACTTTTTATACGAATTTATTTCGGGTCATTTCAGGATATATTATGGCTCTTTACTTTTCGCTGAAAAGCTTTTTGGAAAAAATTTTTTTTCTAAGTTTTGATATAATTATTAATTTTAATTGATATTCGTTTTATGTTCCATTCATTGTATAATAGAAATTTGTGTTAATATTAAGTTTGACTTTTTATATAATTTTATTTCGGGTCGTTTCAGGTTATAGTATTGCTCTTTGATTTTCGTTGAAAAATCTATTGGAACAGGTTTTTTTTTTTTTACTTAGCCTAGTATTCGCATTAATTGAAAGAGTTCCATTGAAGGAGAATTGTCGAAGTGTTTGGTAGAGTTCTCCACTGCTGGGTCTGTCAGTTTTTTTTGTTTTTTTTTAATCAAAATTTAATGGAATGCAACATAGATTTATAAAATTATAAAAGTTTAAAAATTATGTAAAAATTTTCTATCATCAGTCGTTTTGTGTAATACCTGTTCACTAATATTTTTTGTACGGGGTGGATGAGGATGAGGATTTATAATTGTATGGATTGAGTATTATAATTTTCAGTCTTACCCTGAGGACGTTTCGACCCTCAGCTATTAAAAGCCCTTGAATATACTTTTATCTTTTTCTACTATTTATCAAAAGAATTGTTTCATGTACTGTTTTGTCAGAACTATTAGTTTTTTGTTTTTTTAATAGATGCATGACAATGTGATTTATAAAAAATTCTGTTTTGTTGTATTTAGATAAAATAAAGAATTCCAAATTCACAAAAAATTCAAACTATTGTTTCTTGATATATTTTTCTATTGAGGTTCCCATGTTATCATTTACGTTCAGTTGTTTTGTAGTTTTCAAACGAATTAGCTAGGAAGAATGCTAAACTTTGTCTTACTACGAATCGATATAGCCGAATTTTTTCTTCTAAAATTCGTTATTTTGATTTAATTTTGTCTTGACCCGGTCTTATTGACTGGTTGATCAATATCAAATCATTTGACCGAATAAAAATAATGCCAGTCCCATTTTGGGGTTTGGCAAATCAATAAACAACAACTGACTCTTTCAAAAATTAATTTAAAAAACTTTTTCCACTAAATGAGGTTTTTAAAAAAAAAAAAAATCCATTAAACCAAAAATAAACCAAAATAGAGCCAAATAATCTACCAAGCATACAACTACCACAAATCAGCATAAATAAACAAATGATACCCAAAACAAACATAAATCAAAATAAATAACAAAGTCAAACTCAAAACGAGCAGAAATTAATGTGAGTAGGGATCTAAACCCCTATGCTTTCCAAAAGCCAGAATATAAATTTTACTTTACTGGAAAAAATCAAATGACTTTACTGAAAAACATGTGCATTGTCTGTTTGGTATACATATGCTAATATTTATTCCTTAAAATCTCATTTAATTTTCGATTTCTTAAAGTTATAAAAATGAAAACATTAAAAAGAATTTTTTTCAGTGAGGTACTGAATTTCTGAATATTCTGGCTTTTAGAAAGCATGGGGGTTTTGATTTATCTCCCTTCGTCCCTTTCGCATGCCCTGTAAATTTCAAGCCAAAAAAAGGAGAATTTAAGGTTTTTAGAAATTCGCGTGTCCCCACTTGATGTAACCGATTTTTATTAATACTTTCTTTATCTTTATATGGTGATTAAAGGGGGCCTCCATTGGTCCTGTCTATATGCCCTGTAAGTTTAAGGAAACTGGGAAAGGTTTTTTGTGCAGTTTTAGGCACTTAATATTTATACAACCGAATTTCTCAAATGTTTTGTCTTTATTAGGGTCTAGTTGAACCTGTTTCACAAACACTGTAAGTTTCCAGACTATTTGAGACTGAACAAATTTTGGGGTTCATGAATTGACACAGCCAAAAATTAGTCTCAATCTGTGTAACAGTAATAATCTTATTTTTTATGTCTTTCGTTTTTTTACCTTCCAGAATTGTTTTCTTTTCGTAAAGACGATTCAGTTAAGTTTAGTCAAGTTTTTATTCCCAGGTTCTTTACTAAAACTGTACGGATGCAAGTGATCTCGGGACCTGGAAGCTGAAATCTTAATCGACCCGAGGCCTGATATCCTTTTTCTTCTGAAATTTCTGCATTTTTCTTATTCAAATTATTATATTTTTGTATTTTATTTTAGAGCCTTCCCAGAGAAATATTCATGCACACATCCTTCTCACTAAAAAAGTTAAATCACCAACCTGATTTGACTAAATCTACATATGATGGTGGGGGTGCATAATAGAACTTAGAAATTAGCCGAACAAGTATGGTTTGCTTATTGATTGATTCTGCATACAAGACTTAATGATATTGAACCAATGGGATAAAAATTATATTGCGTCAAGAGATTTGAGTGGATTATAATTCAGAAACACTTAAATGGAACTTCAATTTCAAATATTAAGTGAACAAGAGGCTTCCACACCCTTGCTAATTTATAAACTAGATAACTGAATGACGACCATATTTTCATTGGCAGTCTGTTACTATTATCTGGTTTTCAATGACTGTCCTACAATTTATCATTGCTTTGATCTGCTTTCTGGAATTATTGCTTTCTGGACTAGACATTATACTAGCAAAAACATGGGACCCATAGATTCGCATTCAAAACTATTCCCATATGCAATGACTGCTACCGTGATAATACCGTATCCCCTCCCAAATATGGTTCGATATAGCCATAGTCAAACAGCTCAGGGTAACGAACTTTAAGTAAGGAGCGACCCGGCTCAATAGTAACCAAAACTCTAAAAAACAGAGTTTTGATACCAGTAGATATATCAGAAGTTGAATTTTTATGCTTATTTTAAATATGTAAGTTTCATTAAGTTTAGTCTTACCCGGGGGTGATCGTATCGACTCATTGGTCTTAGAAGATCTTGATAGGGCTCATTAAAACGGAAATTAAAAGTTCTAGTGCCCTTTTTAAGTAACCAAAAAAATTGGAGGGGAACTAGGTCCCCTTACACGCCCCTTTTATCGCAAAACGGTCCAAACAAAATTTTAAGATAGCCATTTTCTTCAGCTTAGGTGGAAGGCAAGGGCGTAGCTCCAGCATTTTTATTGAGTGGGCAAACAAGTTCCACATCCAGAGAGTCACGTAGATGGGATATATACTCGCTTTTTTCAATTTATTGGGGGGGGCAACTGCCCCGCTTGCAAATCCCAAACGACGCCACTGTTGAAAGGCCAAATAACTATGACTTTGGAGATATCTGGGCCCCCCACAGCCCGTGGGGAAAGGTCTGTAAGTTACTAAATTTGCCCATTATTCATGTATAGCATTTGTTATTGGGAAGTTTACATACATTTTTCAGGGGGGGGGTTCTGCTGGTGGTAGTCGTCACGGGTATAAGGGTCCAGGGGGAGGGTGGTGTCCAGGCGGTAAATTCGCCAGGAGAAATTTTAAACTAGGGGAATTTGCCGGAAGTCTTACACAAAAATTCTTCTTAGTTATTACTTTCTTATTGCCGACTGAATTTTACGCGTGGAGTTGTTAAGGGTACTTGTCCGAGGTAAATTTTCACCAGGATTGAATTATCTAGAAAATAAATCTGTGAGCAAGAGGGATTTATCCGTGGAGATGTTGCCAGATTTCCTGGCATTACTTAAAAACGATCAGAAATTAAATAAAAAAAAAGTTTTTTCAACTGAATGTAAGGAGCAACGTTAAAACTTAAAATTTACAGAAATTATTACGCATATGAGGAGGGTTACTCCTCCTCAACACACTCCTCCTCAACCTCCTCCTACACTAAAGTTTGAATTATGTCCCAATTCTTTAAAAACGACTCCCGAAACACTGTTTGTTTAATTAGAACAATAAGAAGCTTTTTTTTAAAGTTCTAAAAAACTAGCGTGAAGAGCGAGGTTTTAAGGAGTAGCAACCCCCATCATACACGCAATAACTTCCTTTCGTTTTGAGTTTTAATGCTGCTCCTTACATTCAGTTGAAAAAACTTTTTTTTAATTTAATTTCTATACAAAACTGTTACTTCCTTTGTTGGCTGGCATGATTTTTTGGCGCTGGTCTCATCATATTTGCCTTCATCCCGCAAAAAATTTATTTTGATAAAGAACATCAGTAAAATTATACATACTTTAGGGCTATATCGTAGTCTCTAGGGGGGAGAACAGAATAATCACGTTAGTGACCCTAGATCATATACCGGTGCACTGCCTATTCTTTTGTTGCTACAGTGATGGATGCAAAAGAGGCCGTGCACAATCGTGCTAATAACTAAAGCCCCCCCCCCCTCCTAAAAAAATTACCAGGGGCTTGTTCAATATTTGAGGGCCACTTAGAGTCATACAGCTTACTCGCAATATCTCCCGATCAAGCATTTAGTCAACATACTCATAATACAATCAAGGAATAAATCACCCTAAGGGGTGAATCTATTAGTGAGCGGGTTAAAATGGGCGTGTTTCAAATTCGCCTGGCCTGTGTCTTCAATGTTAAGAATTTAAGTAGATTAACCTTAATACGAGAAAATGACTGAAGGACAGATAATGATTAACCATTTCTCATTGGCTATTTTATCAGATTTGATGTTTACGGTTGAGGTTTTCACTATACTTAAAATTCAAACTTAAAAAATTCAGATACTCAGATGAGATTTCATTTGGTACTGGTGCATCATGCGGGCATCGCTATATACTGTATCAAAGAAACCAGTCACGAAACCGGTCAAACTGCTATTTCCTTAGCAGACAACGGGTGATTTGCTAGATAAATTGATGGCAAAGCGTGGTTATTCAATATTTAAACAATTGTTTTTTGGGGTTTAGGAGGGAGAAAAGTACCTTGGTTAGGTTACGGTTTGTATTTAATATATTCTATTCTTTAACCCCCCCCCCGAGTGTGCAAATATATAGCCCAAATTTGTTTCTAAACTATTATATATTCGTCCTAGTTTATATTATTTCAATATCATTAACCAAACTTGACTTCTTTGCGGTGCCCGCATAATGCACCAGTACCTTTCATTTTTACTGCCTTGTTACTTGAATCAGCGTTGTCCTGATTTGCGTGCATTCATTGTCCACAAAGTTACATCAATGACCTCATATTCGGATAGCCCGTAATCAAAAGTAAACAAAGCTCATGATGCAAAAGAGCCACAAGCTCTGCGTCCGTAGTCAGCATTCGTGAACGAGTATTTTTGGAGAGAAGGTGCACTTGTGGAACCAGTTGAAGATTTTTTGGCTCTAAAATCAATCAGACTAAAGATAAATCGCCAGAGTTTATTGTAAGCGCAGTATCGAACGTCAGTGGGATTTCCCAGGGAACGAACAAATTCAATATTGGAGAAGGATGCTTTGACAAGTCTTTTTCAAAGTTGGATTTATTGACGAAAAATATTTTTCTGGTACCCTGTATGGGCCAGGAACTGAAATTGAGTTGTGAAGCGTATTGCTACTGCTGGAAAAATGAGTGGAAAAGAAGTCAAACCGCGTGGGGAATGGCCAAACAAGGTCGAATTCGTTTTGTCAACAATGGGATTTTGTATTGGTCTTGGAAATGTATGGAGGTTTCCATATCTTTGCTATAAGAATGGCGGAGGTGAGTCAAACTTTTCAATATTGCCTCTTAGTATACTGCATAATGGTTTAGAACAGTAATCTATAATATATGCTAGAACATAAGTTTTGATATATCAGGTTCGTAAGAACGGAGGGGCATTGTCGTTTGGTATATACCCCCCAAAAGTTGATATTTTTGCAATTTTTGGTAAATTTTTGGCAGTTCATATTATTGACTTACGAATAAAGTGAACATAATTCTCGATGCCTTTTTTTATGCTCTTTACGAATATAATAATCATTTTTGTTGGAAATATTTTTACCCCCACCCCTATATATACCAATTCAGGGTACATATTTGCACATTATAGTGGGGGGGATAGTGTTTATTTCTGATGCAAATGAGAGGTAAGTTCAAACTTTACCCCCCCCCCCCCCCAATGCAAATATATACCCTGAATTGGTATATATAGGGGTAAGGGTAAAATTCATTTCCGACAAAAATGATTATTATATTCGTAAAGAGCATAAAAAAATGCATCGAGTAGTATGTTCACTTTATTCGTAAGTCAATAATATAAACTGCCGAAAATTTGCCCAATATTGTCTGTAACTTGTTACCCTATAATTCAACCCTTTTTTTAATTTGTGCCTCTTCCAATATACATTCATCTGCTCTGCCATTATCTTTCTTAGATGACATTGTTTTATTTTTGTTATTTTTATCTTTTAAAGTACTTTACGATAGGTGCTCCTTCGTTATACCTTCTCTTATAAATACTGCTAGTTTGGTTACTGCTAATGAAATAAAATAAAATAGGATGAATATTTAATGGTTTACAAACAAATTTGGGCGAGATATTTGCACATTAGGGGGGGGGGGGGCAAAGCATAGCATATATTAAATACGTAACCTAACCTAACCTAGGTACCTTTCATAACCTAACCTAGCATAACCTAGGTACCCCTATATATGCCAATTCAGGGTTAGGTTAGGTTGGGTTAGGTATATATTAGGGGGGGGGGGGGTTGAAATTCATTTCCGATATAAATGATGATTATATTTTTAATCAGCATAAAAAAAGGCATCGAATGGTGTATTCACTTTATTTCTAACTCAATAATATGATTTGGTAGAACTTTACCGTTCGACTTATATCAAAGAGTAACGAAGGAGTACCTTACGATAATATTATTGAAGATGATATTATTAGGAATTTGTTTTGATACCTAAAATCTTAGTCCCGATTTTCCTGGTTTATATTATATTTGAAACCTCATTGTGTAGTAAACACAGTGGCACCAGATAGAAGGACAATTCTTTTCGGAATTTGTATATAAAACAACAGATTTGCCCCATGTTAGGTTTTGTATAGACATTTTGACCCCCGCCTCCACCCTCTTTTCCAGGAATTTACACTACCCTACTGGCTAAATATTTTCATAAGCATGACTCAGAGAGTAGAGGCTAGAACTGTCCCCTGTTGGTCCCAACAATTTCTGTTTTTAATTTGTTTTATTAATTTATTAATAAAATTAATAAATTTTTTATTAATTAATTAATAATTATTAATTAATATTTATTAATTTATATTTATTATATTTATTAATTAATTATATATATTATTTATTATATTTATTAATTAATATTTATTATTAATATTATTAATTAATTAATAAAAATTAATTAATATTTTTATTAATTAATTATTAATTTCTCTTTATTAATTCTGTTTATTAATGCTCCTTCAACCATTTCAAAACTTTAAATAGGAGTTTATACAGGAAGGGGGAGCGGGTAGACTGAGTGTTTGGTACATATCCCCTTAGAAGTTCAGAAATGTACAAAAGATTGAGCTGCAAATGATTGAGCGTACAAATGAAGATGCAGCTTTGTCGTGTTTAAACATCTTCCTCGTCCCTCAGGACTTTAGGGTATAGTATGAGCATATATGTTATTTAAACTCTAAAAAGTAATCAGTTACCATTGTTTTAGTTGCCTTCTTGTTCTTGCCCTCTAACAAAAACCCCATAGTGCAGGGCTTGTAACCAGGGTCTTAATTCTAGGTTTTACGATCGTTAGATTTATACTAGGCCCGCTTTTTAGCACTAAGATCTTACATCTAAGATCTTGCATGTTTCTGCAAAGATTATCGTTTTTTAACTCATCTTTGTTCTAAGATCTTACAGCTCACTGATGTTAGCAAAAATTATGAAAACCGTCACTGTTCTGCGATATAGAACAATGATGAGAGAACTTTGATGATCTACTCATCATTGTTCTCAGATCGCTGATCAGAGCAGAATGATGAAAGACTTTTGCATAAAACGACCAAAGATGTGAGATCTTAGTTCAACGATTTCACTTTTAAGCGTTTTCTGACAAAAGATGTAAGATCTTAGCATATTGATGAGTGAAAAACGGCCCTTCTGTGTCTTCTAGTTTTCATCCATACTGTGCATTTTCTTTTAATTAATGCTCTTTTTATTAATGCTCTTTTTCGGCAACACGATGTTACTCTTGTTACTTTTAACACTTCTTATTCATAGTTAGAAATTGACATTGATACTGATAGATTTTTCTTTTAATTCAAATCAATCCAGTGGTGGATCCAGGGGGGCGAGGGGGTGTGCCCCCCTAACGTAGTTTAAAGTAGTATAATTTACTTAATTAACGCAAGATTGCGTTAATAAACTTGCTCATAATGCAAGTTTATCGGATAAACCTATTTTGGCCCCCCCCCTAAAAAAGAATCCTGGATCCGCCCCTGAATCAATCTGAGTTTTGTTTTATTATTATTTTTCAGTATCAGTGATTTGTGGTCAAAATAAAAAAAAAGGACAAATTAAAATAAACATGGATCACAAGAAGTTTGTGTTCATGATTATAAAAATATAATCACTATTTATAGACAACTATTTAAATGTATCTTATGTTGGACCTAACTTAAAATCTGAAACTAAACAATGAAAAACCTTTTCCACAGTAATATATAAGTTATATAACTATTTCTCTAAGAAGGAGATACTGGAGACTCTAAAGGAAGCAAAGAACCTTATTTTGAATGCCCATCTAGGGTATGGATCATCCCACACGATTTGTTTTTATCTAACAAAGGTTTGGAGGATTCCATTGGAGGCAAACATTTCAAAATAAGAGCCGACAATATCTTTAAGTAAACAGGGCTTTAACTCAATTCATTTATTACTAGTTACAGTAATTGTAATCTCACCTTGCTTAAACGGTATTGATTGGGATGTTTGGGACTGGTTGGCATTGAACAATATTGACTTTTAACAAGGCGCAGGTAACTGACTGATAAAAATCATATGCGTAGCGTTGGGACAGTTTCTAGTTTAGCTTGCATCTGGGACCAGTGTCGATCCAGGGGGTCCGGGAAGACCCCCCCCCCCCAAGATTTTTTTGGTGTCCTCATTTTTTTCTCGTTTTTACCCCTTTTAAAATAAAATCGACAATTTGGTCAATTATTGGCATCCTTGTCACATCCCATGGTTGGGACCCTTTCATCGAGGGACGTACGCCGTTTTTTTTTTTTTGGGGGGGGGGAGATAAAGTAACATAACAGAATAACAAAAAATTAGCTGTAAGGATCCCTGCAAAGATTTTAGAATCTAATTGAAATTTCAAAAGGGCAAAATACAACTGAATAAAAGAGTAAGAATAGTTCCCATTCCACAACACTAAAATGTATAATAATAAGAATAAATACGATATGAGATAAAGCTAAGGTACTTGGGCACTATATGGGCCTTTACAAGGAAACCAGTCACAAAAAACCCGTTTTTGACAGGTTAACCGCTATAGAGTAATACAATGATAGCGTGGTTTTCATTGCGTATACGATATTTAAACTGTTGTTTTTTGGGGTTTAGGGGGGGAAGGTACCTAGGTTAGGTTACGTATTTAATATATGCTATGCTTTGCCCACTATGCCCCCCACCCATAATGTGCAAATATATAGCCCAAATTTGTTTCTAAACTGTTATATATTCATCCTATTTTATTTTATTTCATTAGCATCAGCCAAACTTTACTTTTTAGAAAGGCCCATATAATGCACAAGTACCCAACATTTTAATACAAAAAGTCCTTAAAAACCAAAAATAAATTCAAAAAATTAGTTGGTATGATTCCTGGAAAGATTTTCAGGGTCTAACGGGACGGAACAATGAAAGAAGCAAAAAAATACAATTGAATAAAAAAAGCTGTAATAGTGGAAAAAAATTAATGGAAGGTATTTGACCAGGTCTTAAAAATATGGGCCAAAGTTGTCTACTCCCTAAATAGGTTTTGACTAAGAAAAAGATTATCTTGTTTGAATATAAGTAATTCAATTAATTATATGGATGGAATGGCTTTTGCCCTTCTTAACAAAAATTAGTGATATTTTGTATATACTTTTTCTGTTTTCCATATGATTGGCAAATTTTGGTGCAAACTTTATACACCGGTTTCACCAAAAATAGCGTAGCTCAAACATGTAGCATTAATGCCTAGGCCACACCATAATCCTATTGGTCGATAAAAGAGGTCGTGATTTATGAATGGCATGCGTTTTTTTCTTGACTCGCGTTACGCTTGTCTTACCGAAGCCGAAAATTAAAATTGTAAGACATGGGCTTAAAGAACTGTGTCAACACTTTTATGTTTAATCTCTACTAATGATGTGCCTTTTAGCAGTGCTGGATGATTCTTTTTTATATCTTGCATTTTAAATTTTGTAACTAAATAACACTACCGTGCAGGAAACAGTGAAAAAAAAAATCAAGTGATTTTACGCATTATCTTCACGTTGATTTTGTTCTTTCACCTTCCATTGGTTAGTGTTACATCAATGAGGTATACAACTGTAATAGTTGTAGATAACAGTTGCTGAAGTTCACCCGAAATTCAAGTCTCTAAAGCAAATTTCACAACTTTGATTATGTAGGCTAAAATTGTTTTTTTTTACGTATGAGACGTATGTATACGTATTACGTATCCCAGTACAAAAATTTCCCCCCAAAATTACTCGATCTCGTCTCTTCGACAAAAAAAGGAAAAAAACCCAGCAACAACAAAAACAAACAATAAGTAATCTGGTTTTAACTCGAAGTTTCGAGTTGTTATTCAACAACCGCAAAAAACTTGATTTTATTTTTAATAATGTCAAACGAATATGAACAAAAATAGAACACATATTTTTTCCTTTTTGTTCAAAAGAAAAACAAAACAGCTTAACATCGCTTCCATTGTAACCTTTGTTTGCGATTTTGGCGCAGAAATATTAGTGTTGGATAAAAGTAAGGCCGTATCCAGGTGGGGGGTGTTTGACCCCTCCCCCAAAAAAATCATTCTCAAAGACAATTATACCTTGACTGGTAAACTACACTTTCTTAAGCACAATAGTATCACGCGTTTTTAGTATATTTTTGCTGATTTATCACCAGTGTGTATTTTTTTAATTAGATATCCGCTATTAATAATAGCTAAATAACTCCCTATGGAGGTCTTTTTCCTTAAAATAATTTTTTTTTTTAAACATGTATGATTGTGTAATTATCCGCTATAACCTATAGTTCCAACGAAATGAAGCCCTTAAAAAACATGAGAAAAAAAGGCAAGTTATTTTATCCTTTGTCATTCTTCGATAAGTCAATGCTTATAAATGTTGCTGCAACCGGAAAAAGAAAATTTACACAGGTGGTAAACATAAATCAAGCGTATTATGGCCAACCCGTTGAGCAGGATTATATTTAGTTTGATATTGCGCAACGCCAGTGATTTTTTAGCTCTGTTTCTAGCCATCAATTCTGCTCCGTAGTCCATACATAGGCTACTAGTTAAAGCTTAGATTATGCTCGACCCACACAACAGTCACGCATGTAAATAAAATCAAAATTACGCACGGCTTCTTCACCATTCATGCTTCCCGTTCTTTAATTTCTTGAGTTAAAAATAACTTAAGGCGTAGTTTTTGAAAATGGAAAAGTTGAAGGATGAAATATCAGTTTTTCTATTTGTAATACGAATCTGGCAAAATATACTGTAATCTAGTGTTAGTATTTAAACAATGGGAAACAAGCGTCAATGCAAATTTTTAAAAGCAATTTTCGCCATTTTAACATTTCATTCTATAATCTTTCCGTGGTGCTGAAATCATAATACTTAACCAATAAATTATGTTGATTATATTTGAATAATTAATGTAAAAAAGATTTAATTGGATGTAAAATAATTCAATAACCAGTGACAGATAACCTGTATTCAAAAGACATACAAGGCTAGCTGCCAAAATGTGACCTTTTGAATTGCAAATTATTTACATTTCTAATGAAAGATGATATTTTGGTATCTAAATAAGGATAAAATCAATAAAATATCATCCTAGACTTGAACTTGTATGTAATTATTTAATAAAACAAAGTTTATCCGAGGGAAGTAAAGAGCGAAGTTGAAACTTAAAACGGACAAAAAATATTACTTCACAGCTTATTTAATACATATTAATATAACCAGTACAAATAAACACACTAATTATGTTTCCCTATGCTTTTATGATTATACAAAGCAAGCGCTTTACTGAAAACACAAAATAATATAGGAGTTTTGGTACAGTAAAAGCAAACCAATTAAGGACACTTTTTATAGAATCAAAATATTATCAATTCCTTTTAGGATCAATCCCTTTTAAGATAAAGCAACAATCCATTTTAGGATTGTCTTTTTTTACGTTTAATTTGGTATCACTTCTGCACAATGGCTCAGTTCAATGACTGGCTCTCGTTTTGGTTCTTAAAAGGACATGTCATGATTAGTTTGTACACAATTTCGAGGTAAGGTCATCTTGATAGTATTAGGACTATAGTCTAAGCTTTAGAATTTGTATCATAGCTTGAAATTCACTCTTTTATAGAGAGAAATAATCGGATTTCCAGAGTTCATATTATGTTTTATTTGATCTCCATTTCAAGTGATACTAAAGCACATTTCTTACAATTTAAGACTGTATAATAATAATAATAATCTGTATTTAAAAGCCAATTAAAGCCATATACAAAAAGACAAATACTAAAGAAATATTACACTTCATTTGACATCCTTCCCATCAATACAAAATTTCCTACTGCCACAATATAACGGGGAGTCCTAGACCTCATTAACTCACAGAGCAGCCTATCTCCCCCCTCCTGGATAATTAATCCCCTTAAATGAGATAGTTGCTTATATTACCCACTATTGGTATTATAGCTGGTGAGAGCAAAATGCTGCTTGATAAATCAATCCAATACTTCTGCATGCTGTTCAATTACTTCGCGGTTATTAAAAAATATTTAGTTTTACGCTTGTGTTTTTAAGAAAATTTAATTGTATACTGAAAGTTACTTATGTCAACTGGTGTAAGATTATGGAAAGCTTCGTTGATTCGTTTAGTTTTGTCAGGCTACATACTCACTTTTGACTCTTAAATCAATAATCCTGTTTTTATACTTGACTTTTGTGTTTTCAGTAAAGCGCTAGTTTTGTATAGTCCTAAAAGCATAGGGAAACATAATTAGTTGGTGTATTTGTACTAGTTTTATTAATATATGTTGGATAGGCTGTGAAGTAATAATTTTTGTTCGATTTAAGTTTCAACTTTGCTCTTTACTTCCCTCGGAAAAACTTTGTTTTTAAAAAATTAATCTTTGTTCGTTTTTTGATTAAAATTCAATGTAGAAAAAACGTTGCCTTGATCTTTTTTATTTATACGGAATATGTAATTAAATGAATTATTTTCAACTGAAATTTTGGACTAACATTAAAACTTAAATTGAGCAGTAACTATAGCGTATATGAGGGGACTGTCCCTTTCTCATCCCTCGCTCTCAACGCTAAAGTTTTAAAGTTGTTTAAAAAGACTTCTCATTCAAATTCAACGTCCATTGTTTTTCAAAAGTCTTTCTTAAAGAAACCTGACAAAAACATAAGCTTTAGCGTAAAGAGTGAGGAATTTAGGGGGGACATACGGAATAATCCCCCTTCATATATAGAATAATTTCTGCTCGTTGTAAGTTTTAATGTTGCTCCTTACTTTCAGTTGAAAAACTATTTTTATATACTTTGTTTTTCCAATCGTGCTGGAATATCTCCCTCTCCCATCGTGGAAAATTCCTCCGTAAAATTTGTTCCCCGTGGAAAATTCACTCCTCGCTGAAAATTCCCCCGGAATAATTTTAATTTCCCTTTGAATGAGTAATATCTGGATCTTCTAGAACCATTGGATCGATAAGGTCACCGCTGGAGAGAAATAAAAACAGAAAAGCAAAACAAATTAACACGCATTCTTGATCTCTGGAAAAAAATTCCATGTCTGTGAAGATGTGAATTTAAAACTTTACAGTATGGTTCTTTATATGCTGAATGTGATCGTTTGACTTATTGGTGGTGTCCCCCCTTTTTTCGAATTTGAGGCAAATTGTCTCGGAATCGTAAGCTTTTGGTGGGTAATATTGAACTTATTGAATTTCTAACTTATTGACATAACTCCTTTGATTTATTAATTGCTGTCAAAATTCTTTTGAATAGTTTTGGTTACTATTGGGCCGAGTCGCACCTTACTTACAGTTCGTTGCCACGAACTGTTTGAGTACATTATTAGGTCAGATAAAAAAAAAGCTTGCATGTTCAAGAGAGTGAACACCTTTTTTATTCCATAATTAGCTGTACTTCTGTGAAGTTATCAATTCAAAGTTCTTCTATATTTGTTTTTCTTCTGAAGCTTTTTCAGTGTGATTTAGACTTTTTTGTTTTTTCTGTTTTAGGCTTTCTTCTATTTCCCTAATAGCGATTAGGGGAAGGCGTCATAGCATCGACACGTCAGGACCACTAACATCAGGACATCGCCAAAATCCGTCCGAACAACTAACCGTCAGGACATCGACAAATTTTTAAAACTTTAGCTTTTTGGGGTTTAGGGGGGGGGGGAAAGGTATCTAGGTTAGGTTACGTATTTAATTTATGCTATGCTATACCCCCACCCCTGATGTGCAAATATATAGCCGAAGTTTGTTTCTAAACTATTAAATACTTATTACTATTATATAAACTTATAAATTTTTTGTCCATGTCCTGAAGGTTAGATGTTGTGTCGTTTAGTACTTGTGACGGTTAGGTGAAATGGTAGTACCCCAGCGATTAGCCATAGAGTTGAAATACTCGCCTACGTTTTATCATCTGAGGGATCTCCACTCCACGTAACTTCTTTTTTTTCTTTTGTACAATTACAGGGCTTCCACACTACTTACGTAATTTTCAATGATAATTAGTTGAATTATGCTACGTACTAACGTTCCACATTTAAGTTTGTTCACACTAGGCTTGCACAAAAACCTGTGAAACCATCAGGATCGAACTGCTCGTAGATACAATTTGTACGCCAGGAGTGACTCGGGCCATTAGTAGCAGAAACTCTAAAAAATGGAAGTAAGGCTCTATTACTTTTAGGGGGGTTTCCCCCTTTTTTCGAAAATAAGGCAAATATTTCAGGCGCGTAACTTTTGATTGGTAAGACTGAACTTGATGAAACTTACATATTTTAAATCAACATAAAAATCTGATTCTTTTGATGTATATATTGGTATAAAATTTCCGTTTTTTAGAGTTTTGGTTACTATTGAGCCGGGTCGCTCCTTACAGTTCGTTGCCACGAACTGTTTAACATAAAATTCATTAAGTTTAAAGTTACCAATCAAAAGCTAAGAGTCTGAGAAAATTGTCCTGTGTTTTGAAAAAGGGAGCAACCGCAAAAAGCTAAGTAATCTTAATGAAAAATCACATCATCTAATTCAGCATGTCAGAGAACCTTACTACGGGGTTTTAGACTCCTATCTATAAAAAAGATGGAATTTGTATTTTTTTTTCCAGGAGAATACTACCGTAATACACCATAGAGTAGGAACCCTACTCTAAACCCTAGAGTAGGCTCCCTACACCCTAGGCACCCCCCCCCCCCCTTTATGGGCACCCATGCCCCAATTTTATGCTATACAAAAATAGCAGCTTTTTTTAAAAATCATAATTGCTAGTTGTATGTTATTCTTTTTTAAACTGTGAATAATAGGCTTTGAGTATAGCCTTGGTCATACTCTAGTGTAAAGAGGGGGGATGACAGGCCCACTTCATACATTGGATTATATCTGTTTGTTCTAAGTTTGAACTCTTTACTTTCATACTTTTTTCTTTTATTTGATTTTGAAAAAAAAAAAAATATGAAGGTGTCGCGTGAAGTAAGTCGTTTACCTGATATTTACAGAATTTAATTTTACTAAAAAAGTTTATAACCCATAGAGTATATTAATACTCTTGACAATAACTGACAGTACTGTATGACAATATCCTTTGTCAATATCCTTGACAATAAGTGTATGACAATTTTATACCACTATAATAGGACTGGGGTGATTATGAAATAGGACTGAAACAGGACTTATACCACTGAAATATGACTGGGGATTATGCTTTTCCAGACTGAATTTTTCTATTATGTACCATTTTGGGGGTTGAATCGAGAACTGCCTTTGATTTATGATAAACTTTAAAATCCAAAGTGAGTTTGTATATTAGTGGTAAATTTTGGTACAGCTAAACATCTTCAAAAGAATCCCTCTTTAGATATATTGTGGTACTAGGTGACTTTATTTAAAACATTTGGAGGTCGGTAAGTAAAGTTTTTGCTTCAATTATGCCATTTTTTTGTGTTTGTCTTTCTTGTACTGGAAATGCACGATCATTGCATATGCCTGTGTCCGTTTATAGATTTTATTTTAGCTAAGTTTTTGTTTCATTTTCAGGGGCATTTTTCATACCCTACCTTATATGTTTGGTTGCTGGAGGAGTCCCAATCTTTTTCCTTGAAATTGCGCTCGGACAGTATACAGCTGAGGGAGGCATCAGTGCTTGGAGCATTTGTCCTATGTTTAAAGGTAAATTTGAAAAAAATTAAGTATTATACTTTTTGTGGTTACTTACAGTTCAAAAAAATATTTTCTTTTATTCTTAAGTGTAATTAAATAAAAAAAACAAGTTTTTTTTAAACTGAAAGTAAGGAACGACGTTAAAACTTAAAACGAACAGAAATTATTCCGTATATGAAGGGGGCTGTCCCCTCCTCAACACCTCGCTCTTTACGCTAAAGTTTTTTTATTGTTTAAAAAAATAGAGTTGTGAGAAAGTCAAACTTTAGCGTAAAGAGCGAGGCGTTGAGGAGAGGACAGCCCCCTTCATATACGGAATAATTTCTGTTCGTTTTAAGTTTTAACGTCGTTCCTTACTTTCAGTTAAAAAAACTTACTTTCAGTTTCAGTTTTTTTTTATTTAATTTTTGAACGTTTTTGAATTAATGCAGGTTTTGATTTTGGCTCACCGTACATGAATAATTAAAACAAAATTTGCATATTATAAACAAAAAATCGCGAAGAAAGGAAACGAGGACAATTAACAGCCAGTGAAAAAATTGAAAAATTATGCAAATATTTCGGTCAAGACCTCCGCTTGACCGTCCTCAGTGCAGAATAAAACTGATAAAAATATAAAAACCAAACCTTAAAATAAAAACACGAAACTAAAATTGGACGACCCTTTCCTAGTAACGGTGAAAGGGTAACCCTTTCACCGTTACTAGGAAAGGGTCGTCCAATTTTAGTTTCGTGTTTTTATTTTAAGGTTTGGTTTTTATATTTTTATCAGTTTTATTCTGCACTGAGGACGGTCAAGCGGAGGTCTTGACCGAAATATTTGCATAATTTTTCAATTTTTTCACTGGCTGTTAATTGTCCTCGTTTCCTTTCTTCGCGATTTTTTGTTTATCAGCCAGTGTGGTCTCAGAAATTATTTACATATTATATTTGGTTAAATGGCTTTCTCGAAACTTGTTTAATTTTATTTACGAACGTTTTTATTAGTAATAAATATACGTAACTTAGAATTAACTTACGTAACGAACTTCTATATTCATAAATTTTTAACACGTATATTAGGGGGTTCGCCCCCTAGTCAATACCCTGCTCTTTAAACTATAGTTCGAATTTTTTTTCCAGTTCTTTAAAAATGACCTCTTAATCACAATCAGTTGATCAGTTGAAAAACTTGTTTTTTTTTATTTAATTCCTGATCTTTTTCTTTAATAATGCTGGGAAATCCGGCGCCCCCTTCATAGCAATGTCCCTTCCCCCATGAAAACTTCCTTCATGGAAAGATCCTTCCATATAGCCCCCGACCCTCTCCTTCCCCCACCTACCAGAAAAAATATCCTCTGAAAAAGTCTGTATACTTCCCAATAACCACTCAGCTCTGGTAACATGTAGTAAAGTTCATAACTTTCAGACCACCCCCAGGGGACGGGGGGGTATAAAGGCATCCGCCACGACATTTGTATCATGTTTTCGACCATGCTGAACAAAATGGTTATCTCAAAATTTGGATCGGGTGACTTTGGTAAAAAATGAGCGTGGGAGGGGGCCTAGTTGCCCTCCATTTTTTTTGGTCACTTAAAAGGGCGCTAGAACTTTTAATTTCGGTTCCAATAAGCCCTCCCACGATATTATAGGACCACTGGGTCGATACGATCACCCCTAGAAAAAAAAAAACAAAAAAAACAAACAAACAAACAAATAAACACGCATCCGTGATCTTTCTTATGCCAAAAAATGGAAAATTCCACATTTTTGTAGACAGGAGCTTGAAACCTCTACAGTAAGGTGCTCTGATACGCTGACTATGGTGGTGTGATTTTCATTAAGGTTCTGTAACTTTTAGGGGTCTTTCCCCCTTTTTTCGAAAATCAGCCAAATTTTCTCAGGCACGTAACTTTTGATGGGTAAGATTAAACTTAATGAAACTTATATATTTGAAATCAGAATTCAAATCTGATTCTTTTGATGTATCTATTGGTATCAAAATCCTGTTTTTTAGAGTTTCGGTTACCATTGAGCCGGGTCGCTCCTTACTTACAGTTCGTTACCACGAACTGTTTGATCAGGATATATCACAGTGACATTTCTCAGAAATTCTAGAGGGAGGGGGCCGAACTATAGAAAATGTTTGACGTATCTTTGGCCATTATAGGGCTGAAGAATTCGTAATTTCTGCAATTTTTCAATTTTTCAGGTGTATTGGGGTAAGGGGATTAGCAAAAGTGCTCTTTAAAACTGGTGCTAAATCTGGGTTACATATCAGAGTGATATATGCGGAGACCTTAAATAAATACGGTACATATAATTCTAAGTTTTACCAATTTTGTGTTAAAATTTGGTATCATGGCGTGTTAACGTCAAAGTGGTGCTGATAGTTCGCTCCCCTTCGTTCCATCTCGCAGAAGATCAAAACTATAAAAAATATTGAAATATTTAGGAAAATATAGCATGACATCCTCAAGTTAAAGAAGAATTTTTGTCCCCTCCCCTCCTGTTGACATGTCCTCACCCCTGGAAAATCTCCATGTGGATGCCCTTGTTGATGCTTAAGCGTTATTCAAATAGTTCCTGGGAGCAAACTGTATCTAACAAGCGATTTGGCCCAATAGTAATCGAACGCTAAAAAGATCATTAAGTTTAATGTTCCTCAAAAAAAGCTTCGAGCCTCAGAAAATTTGCGTGATTTTCAAAAAAAAGGTTCATTAAGTCAAGTAATCGTAATGAAGATCGCGTTGTCGGATTCAGCGTACTGGAGAACCTTATTACAGAGGTTTCAGGTTCCTTACTAGAAAAATGTGGAATTTGCATTTTTTTTTTGCCAGAAGAAAATTACGAATGTGGGTTCATGTTTTTCCCCAGGGGCGACTGTATCTAACCAATGGCCCTAGAAGATATGCAGAGGGCTTATTCTAAGGTAGATTTAAAATTTTAGTGCCCCTTTTAGGTATCATAAAGATTGGAGGGCAACTAACCTTCTTACCGTGCCCTTTTTCCTCAAAGACATCCGATCAAATTTGGATAGCCATTTGGTTCAGCATAGTTGAAAGGTCCAATAAACGAGGAGGCTACTTTTTCCTTATCCCTCACTTGTTATACTAAAGTTTGTATTTTTGTCCCAATTCTTTAACGACTCCTGGAACACAAAAGCCGTTGTAAATTTGAAGTATTTTAAAGAATTTTAAGACTTTATCACAGAGCACTCGGGATGAGGAAGTGGCAGCCTCCCTCATATACGGAACGATTTCTATTTCTTTTAAGTTTTAATATTGCTCCTTGCTTTCAGTAGAAAAAAAAGAGGAACGTTCAGAAATTGGCAAAACCATTTTGTGAAACTGTGTAGGCCTATATTGATATTTTGTAATACCTTGCGATAAAACAATATTGCGTCATGTCTTTGTATGTTTTTTTTTCGAGAGAATTTACACTTTCAGCAATCGTTTTGGAAGTGTGCCATGCGCGGGGAAAATCTTGCTGTGCACAGTGTTGCTTGTTGGAAGTGCTCCATATGCGGCAGAACAAGTGGCACCTGAATATATGAACAAAGTTGCAGAGTGGGCAACCCCTCGCTTATTTTCCTTCAAGATTCAGCTTGTTCTAAGTGTCGTCACTTTCAGTTTTTGAAAATATCCAAGAACTGGTTCCAACATTGATAAATTAAGAATTATTAATATAAAAATTGTTCAGGATTGATTTTCAAATAATTTGTATCTTTTTTTTTATTTGCCCCCCTTACTAGTGACACAATCCTGTGCACAAACCTGATTTTTTTTTTTAACAGCTGTCAGCAGCAAAAAATTATACAAGACTATATCTGAAGAATATTGCACCTATTTATTTTATTTTTTTTTCTATTTTTCAGTTCTCAAATGATCTTTATTTCCAACTTTTGCTATTTTTCAAATCCTCATTATTTCGCAAATTTCCAAAAGTTTCTCAAAAATGTTGAATATTTACGCTAATTTATATTATTTACCAAGTTGAGAGAATTTCTGTTTTAAGTATCAAACGCCAATTAAAATCTGAAAGTTATAATAATAATAATAATAATTTGTATTTAAAAGCCAATTAAAGCCATATACAAAAAATATTTTATATATATATATATATTTTAAATGCAAAACAGTTTTTGCATACTTGCTCACCAATCTGCGTCATATACTCATTATACTAACCACTATGCACCCACTATCCCCCTGGGAGAAGAGGTGCTAGGGACTCCTTCTAAGATAGTAAGTTTTCCCAAGGAATATATGGAATTTGGAGAGTAAAATAACTATTCTTTTGGCTTACCACCACATTTTGTATGAAAAAATTATGTTCCGCTGATTATGATCCTGATTAGCTTATCGTTTTTGAAAAAAATATTAAGTGAGTATAACGAACGAAAACGGTTTTAGTCAGATCAGTTCTTACACGCAAAATCTCTGTGATGAAATCCTGCGTTTTTTTTTTCAAATAAAAATTTGGTACATTGAAAATGATGTAGGCCACACTGTTACGATATGTAGGAGAGAAGGGGGCCAAAAATCAGGGGGGGGGGGCTCGTTCTTTTTGATTTTTGAAATGAAAATACCAAATTTTCAGAATCTATCGGGGGATATAGGGAGGGAGCAATTGCCACCACCGGAAATAAAACAGAATAATCTTATCAATGTTGTTGTGCCATTATGTAGTATTCGGTTCCAGTTTTCATTATCTGTCTTGAAAATGACCTTCTTGCGTTAATTAATAAGCTTCTCCTAAATCAATTTGCTTGAAATTCCGAGCCTTAGCTAACACTGAAAGTATTATTACTTTAGAGATAATTTAAATTGCAGAACTAAGTCTAAATCTTAATGTTTACACATTATTGCATCTTATCATGAGCGCTTGCTATTACGCATTTTAGATTAAAGGGAAATAATTAAATCTGATTTTATAATTATATCAAATAGTTTTGCGGCCCCTTCAGAAAGAATGGATAAAAGATATTAGCTCCTTTTTTAGCTAATCAGTCTGCATTTTCTCAATAACTAATAAAAATAATAATAATTCTAAAAAACTGAACTGCTGAGAGCAGTACAAAAAAAATATGCAGAAATTTTAGGGAAGGGGCAGGCAAGGCTTTATCCATGGGGGTTTGCCTCCCCCCTCCCCGCAATTTTTGTCGACTCGTAAATACGTAACAAAAATGAATATCGACACATTCATGATTCGTTTAAAGTTATTTTTGCAAGCCCCCCAAGAAAATCCTGGATACATTCTTGGGGGTGGGCCCCCCGGACCCCCTCTAATTAGCCCATTGCATTAAGAAAAAGCAATTGAAAGGTAATAACTGAAAAAAAAGATTCAAAAATTTGAATAAGAAGTGCCCAGAAATTCAGGAAGATTTGAGATTTTTGGTTCCGCCAAGCGTGCATCCCTGTTTTAGTGCTCGGCATATTAAGATGAGTAGCTTATTTTGAACATATTGAGATTGAGATGAGAGATGAACTAGACGAGCTACTTTCTGTTTTTTTTTATAAACATTGTTTCACATCTTTAACGATTTTTCAAGAAAATGTAAGGACTTAAATCTTATTTCTAAGGCTGTTTTTTTTTCTTCAGAAAATCAAAAAAGTTTCTCAGAAAGAACGGAAACGGAAAAGTACTACGGAATTCCTGTTTCTTGTAGATGCATGCCACACTGAAAATCGAAATTAAATTTCGATGTTTTGCAACGTTCCTAAGCAAATTTTTGCTTTGCAACGTTTAAAATTTAATAGTTTAATTGAGAAGCACGTTGTTGACTTCTAAAGTACTTTCCTTGTTAATTTTAGATAAAAAAAAACATGTTTTTCAACTGAAAGTAAGGAACAACGTTAAAATTTATAACGAACAGAAATTGTTCGAAATATGAGGGAGACTACCTTGCTCTTTACTCAACTCTTGCTCTTTACGCTTAAGTCATAAGGCTCTTTAAAAATGTTCAACTACTTTATCGCTAAAATTTAACGGCCCTTGTTTTTCAGCAGTTTTTCTTAAAGAATTTCGACAAAAAGTATCACTTTAGCGAGGGTTGAGGAAGAGTTTCTGTTCTTTTTAATTCTTAATATTGATCCTTACTTCCAGTTGAAAAAACTTTTTTTTTTTGCATTTAATATTTGACCGATTCAAATCAAGCCAAAAAATCCCCCCCATGTAAAATTCCCCTGGAAAGTACTCCCCATGAAATAAGATTTTTCCCGTGCAAGGTCCCCCTAGCATAAAACTTCCGTATATTTTTCAATGACAAATGCTATATGGGAACAATGGGCAAACTGCGTAACTTACAGCCATTTCCTCATGGACTACGGGGGTCATGTCATCCCTAAAGGTATGGCTATTGGGACTTTCAACTATGCTGAATCGAATGGTTATATTAAAACTTTGATTGAATGTCTTCGAGAAAAAGGGGTGGTGGAGGGGGACTAGTTGCCCTCCAATCTTTTTGGTCACTTACTTTTGATTTTCCTTCGAGTGTCTTTTTGTGATCGTCTAGTACCATTTGTTTGACACGCTTACCCCTGAGAAAATAAAATAAAAATAAAAACGCACCTGTGATATTTCTTCTGGTGAAAAAAATTTCATATTTATGTAGATACTACTGCTACTGCTACTGACAACTCACTGCAGCACCAAGCTGACTGAGGCCAACACAGCTACGAACGCTCCTCATCCATCCCAATTTATTCAGGACTTTGCACCTTCCTAGGAAGTTCCCATTTGGCTTGATCTTTCCTTACTACATCTCCCACCCCAACCAGGGACGACCTACTTTTTGTTTGGCCCTAAACCGTTGGCCGAAAAGGATAATCTTTGGCAATCTGTCATTTACCATCTGCAGAACGTGCCCTAGCCATTTCAACGTTTTTCTTATTATAGCCTTAGAAATATGTCATCCTTCATCCGCAGGACGTGCCCTAGCCATTTCAACCTTTTTTCTTATTATAGCCTTAGAAAGCGGGAATAAATTGCACTATCCGTACAGCCTACTGTTTGAGATACGGCCGGTCAATCAGGTACCAAAGCAATTCGTAGGCAATTTCTCTGAAAAACATCTAGCCAATCTTCCTCCGTTTTTCAGAGCGCCCATGCTTCAGAACCATGCTTGACCACTATCATCACTGCAGCTTCCGATGTTCTAATTCTGGTTTGCAGACTTATCTTCTTATTCTTCCAAACTTTTTTTAACTGTAAAAAAAAAACACCCTGAGCCTTGGCTATTCTACTTTTTACACCTTCGCTGAACCCACCGTCTTTACTAATAATACTACATAGGTAAGTGATCAATGGTACTACTTGATCAATCTTGTCATTACCCAATATCACCTTTTCATCTTCACTTACTCCCAGCCTTAGCGATTTTGTCTTCTTAACATTAATTTTCAAACTTATTCTTGCACATTGAACTCGCAAAACCTTTAAAAGTTCATTCATTTTGCTAACACTTGCATCTAGGATGCTTAAATCCCCAGCATAATCAAAGCCCAGGAGAGTTTTACTTCCTTATTTAACTTCGTGTTCTCCCATTGCCTTTGCTGTGATCCTCAAGACAAAGTTCCTCAAAATGATCCATATAACAGGGGATAGAGCGCAAACTTGCTTAACTCCTGTTTCAATATGAAACTAACTACTAACCTCATTTCCTACCTTAACCGCAGCTTTGCTATGTACACCTCTACATTTGGGTTTTCTAATAAGTGAAATCTAATGGTGTGATTTTTATTATCACTTTATCAGTTCGTTATCACGTTTGATCGCTACTAGTTTGCTATTTCTGGACGTGGAAGGCAGCGAAGCTGTACTGCTCGTCTAAGAAGGAACAAATGTGTGACAATTTGAACTTCTTTTTTTACGACATGGTATTTGAACGACATTTGAACATAGCATTATTTTAGAATAAGAGCGTTTTGAACAACATGGTAACTTCTTTTTGTAACATGTGGCAGTCAGATTATTCTAAAATAATGCTGTGCTTCTTCGATACAGTTTGAGGTAACTCTGAAAATTTACTTTCGTCGTGCTAAATTGAGTGTTTTTCATAATAATATTGTGATATGGAAATGTTGAGTGTGCGTTATAGTACTTTTATATGCACTGAAAGACGTCAGAGTGTCCTCTATGTATATGAACCTCTCAGAGGTAAAAAAAAGTATACCCCCCCCCCCTCCAATTTAAAAACACTGTTTTAGGGGTTGTTTACATTTATTAAATAAGTCATCCAAACCTTCTTTTTTTGTTTAATCATGTTGTGTCGAGAGAGGGCACGGAAATCTAAAAGTCTTAAGTTCTCTTTTTAAATAACAAAGAGATTTTGCCACAGTACAGTACCGACTCTTCCATTTTGTGCCAGAAAAATAAATTTGGTAAACAATCCTAGATGGGCTAAATTTAAATTAATATACTCATAACGTAGGCGGGGTTGACAATTGATAAAGGGCAGGCGTTTGTTTCTCATTGCAAAGGAAAATTATAAGTTTTGGTGCCCTTTTTCTGCAGTAAAAGAAATTCTACTACAGGAAAGTGCTGATTTCGGCAATTTGGAACTTCTAAAAAAAAAACATTTTTTGCTTGCCAGAAATTCTATATGTACTAAAAACTACGCTTCTGAATCTTTTTTCCAGTTTTGTTTCCGGCTACGAAAAAAGTCTGAAATTAAAAAAAACAAAACCAAGAGTGGGCTACTAGTCTCCATTTTTTATCTATTTTATTTTCTATGATAATAGCAACTATTCTAAAAGACAGGGTGTAGCCAATTTTCAGAAATCACATATTCAATAACTTTTAGTAATAATATTGACTACCGATGGTGCTGCTAGCAGCAGCAGTATTAACATATTGCATTTTTATCAGTAAAACATCATTCTCATCAAGTCCTGGAAGTTTCAACTTAATGCAATTAGCCATTGATATGACATTGCTGATATGTCCTTTTGATAACTTGTATGTAGTGGCAATAGAAGTAGTAGTAGTAGCACGTCCCAAGCGAGGCAAAAGTGTGCCAAACGTGATGAAGCTGGACCAAGCGTTGCGGGTACTTTGCCGCACGTGGTAGAACTGTTCCACGGATGTGGAACTATGCGGTATTTGTGGTACTTTTGAGATGTACACCAGGTGTCAAAAACTGGCATCTCCTCGATTTAGTATTCCACAACACGAAAAGTCGATGGGAAAATGCCAGACTTCTATGAGAATTTTCTATATATTTCTCCATTCATCAGCTATTCAATTCAAGTGGTTTCCAACACTCAAAATACTTGATGGAATATTAATTTTTTGGCAATATTTGAAAATACCATTTTAAACTTGGCAGCTAAATGACAGATGAATTTTTGGGCTTCAATCTCTCTTCTTAGAAAAAAAAAATCAAATAAAATTGATCAGACAAAATATGTTTTTACCAATTATTGTGTGTTGTTGTTATTTCTAAATTGAACAGGCTAAATTATTGTTATCCTTTGCACAATCCTAGTGCCTCATTGTGTATGTTTGACCTAAAAAAGAAAAAAAAAAAACAGCTAAAATATTTAAGCCAGAAATTTGAAATTCGGGCATAGTAATTCTGGAATCATAAGCCCTGTTGTCATCTTCGTTGGTCGAACAGAACTATTTTCACTACCCTCCTGGAAATGCAGCATTTTTCACTCACCATAAATCAGTGATTGATAAAATAGAACGTTTTTGTTATAAAAATATGGTTTTCTGCTATAGATTTCGGGGAAAAAATGAAATGATTGTCATAACTTGTGGTCCTCGAATATAAAATTTGGAATTTGAAGCTATTTTTTTTTAAGTGGAGCTTTATTTCCATCAGTTGTTGCAAGGATATATTATGTGGAATATTTTTCTTGCGTAAGTGGAATTTCACAGAACTATATATGTCTAACAGAATTAGAAAGAAAATGGCGATTCTATCACGGTTGTCAGGTATGAATAGACATAAGATGGTGCGGGGGGGGGGCTTTATTTAGATGCCATTGGTACTTTAATTTAGTCAGAATAATCCTTACTTGTATTGAAATTGACAAAAAAAACTAAGACATTAAAGAAAATGATAAGTTTAAAGTCAACATTTAAATCATGAATTTCTAAACGATTCTTTTCATTCGAGTTCGCCAAAGATTGTCCTTTTCAGCCAACTGCATAGGGCTAAATGAAAAGCAGGTCATCCTCGGTTGGGGTTGGAAGATGTTGTAAGGAAATATTTAAGGATAATGGAAACTTCCTGGGAGAGTGTAAAGAGGGAGGCTTTGGGTAGAATGGGATGGAGAAGGAGCGTGCGTAGCTAGGCGGCTTGGTGCTGCGGTGAGTTTTTAGTAGTAGTAGCATACGAGTCTATGACAAAAATGAGTTTTTGTGTAATTTCAAAAAAAAGTATACCAAGAGACGTAAAATTTAGAAAAATCATGAGATTTTTTTACGTGCATACGTTTCGTGTGAATGAAGAAGAAATAAACTTAATTTTGTACTTTTTTTTATTGAAATTGCATCCTATGTCTATAACTCTTTTTATGAGAGAAGCATGCACATAGCAGGAAGAATTTCGGGGCCTTTAGTGGATGTAAGCGAACACCCCCTTGCAAGGCTGTATCCAGGGGGGGGGGTTACCCGGTTTGAACCCTCCCCGAAATTTTTGACCGAGTCAAAAATTATTCTAAAAAATACCTGTAAGGACAAAACCTTACCAGAAAAAGATGCTATAAAAAAAAAATCGGGTACCCCCCCCCCCTCCCCGAACAAATCCTGGATACCTACTTGCCCCCTTGGATTTAACAGTCAATTATTCAATCGTAAACTTTCTGGTTTGAATATTATCGCTTGCCAAACTAATTATATACTGCCTTTAAAATGCCAAAATAGCTCTAGTCAATTTTTTGTCGAATGCAATTGCATTTTTGAGACGTCATGCATTTTTGAGACGTTTTTTTTTCTCACCTATGTGTTTACTTGCGCAATTCAGTATTCTTAGACCTGGCAATATTCCATTTTAGTTGACTTGGTTGAAAGACAAAAGTGACAAGAGGTTGAATGGCTCAAAATCACTATCTTTAAAATCATAGGAAGGTCACTCACGTCCGTTTGGCAATAAATACGATGGGAAAACCACAGCACTGTGCGCTATAGGTTTCATCTTGGAACTATTACAATCTATTCTTCCTTTGGAAAAAAGTTAAATAATTCAAGGTTAAAATATGCGCAACCCCTTGAATTCCATCAGTTAAAACGTGATTTGAGAGAACTACTCTAATGGAACTTGACCAATTTCTGACCTTTTCCACAATTTTATGGCTTTGCAAGCCCTCTTTATCATTGCCCCTTTTAAAAAAAGAAAATCTGGTATCTTTCTCATATTTTTTCTTTTTGACTGAAATTAGCAGTAAAAGTACTTGGAGGGGGGGTTGGTAGAGGGGAAATACTCTCCATATGTTATTGAAAAAAACTTTGGTACTTACGTATTATAAAGACCACACTGTTATTCTTGATTTGTTTAAAACTGGTTTCTCTGTGTCCACTTGGAGATAATCAGCTTAACCTGAGTGAGATAAACTAAGCAGGTACATTTTAATTAGTATATCGAGTTGATTAGGTTAGGTATGTAATATAATATGTTCTGGACGGTCTGCTTTCCATAATTCTCTCTTGTAGTTTCCATAATGTTGTTACTAAATTATTATATTTTCATCAGATTTTGGTATATTTCATTATGACTATTCTTACTTCACTTTTTGAATGTGGTCGGGCTTTAGAAAATATTTTACTTTAGCATTTAAAAAAAAATATGCCCCCTTAGATTTTCTTGAGCTGGCGCCACAGTCAACGGACCGACATTCATCCCCGGGAGCTTTAATCATGTACCAAAGCAATTTTTGATTAGCAGGAAATGTCTCCTCTGCATTTATACCACAGTTTATAGAATTAGATAATTCTATAAACTGTGATTTATACTAAACTGTTGCAGCAACACAAAAAGGCAAAGATGCCGCTGCCCGATTATGAGCGGCTTAACTGAATTCAGAAATGATAGCTTTAATTGCATTAAACTACAAAGCACGATTTATTGGGCATTGCGAAAATCGAAAGTTTTGAAGCCATATTGAACGTATGGGAGAACAACAAAAAAATATTTAGTATCAGATTTGTAATCGGAAAGGAGCCTAATTAAAAATAACAAGGTTATATCACGCCAAAGAAGGGGTCACTTGGGTGTTTCAAAGAGAGATTTGCTGGGGATAGGGGTGCGGCTCCCCTAACATAAATCTTTCATAATTTTGTTTTCATAATTTTGTTACTAAAATATTGTATTTTCATTATATTTTTGTATATCATGGTTGCAACGGTAGCTGCAACCTAGTAAAGAGCGAACAACAGCCCATAGTAACCCAAAAACGCGTTTATGAAAAATTGCCTTGTGAAAAAAAATTTTCACCGGACGCTGATCAGCGTCAGGAATAGTAACTTTTATTTCCGTTCGTTTTAAAAATAGAAGTTTATTGTGAAAAAAATATGATAATTTCGAAACCCCCGCGAAAATGGCGTAAGATCAAAATGAAAAGGGTACCATTGGAATCAGCATAGTTGAAAACCTTGGTCAGGGAAATTATGGTCCCCAACCTTGAACAACAAGGAAAATCACTTTTTTTGCATTAGTAGCACTGATCTGTCTCCCGTTTTTTTTTTCTTCTTTTTTTCGAGGGCTAGATGTTTGCCAGAACATCATAGAGAAATGCTTAATAGCTCATTCAAAAGCTATTTCTCACATCTACGTGCTTTTCATAAATTCCACTATCTGCGATTGCCATATGAAACAAAAATGGCACATTCTGTGCCTTTTTCAAGGGGCAGGACTAGCGGGGTACAAAAGACAGATGTTTAATAGCTCATATTAAAGCTATTTCTCATATCTACATGTACTCTATAAATTCCACCACCTGCAAGTAGCAAATAGCACTAAAAATGGCACTATTGATACCATGTCTCCAATGGAAAAGCTAGGGGCTATTGGGCTACCAGAACTTCTTAGAGAGATGTTTAATGGCTGATTTGAAAGCTATCGCTCGTTTCTACGTGCTTTTAATCAGTTTTGCCATCCGTAAGTGCCGAATAGCACAAAAAAGAGAAACCTTTTGTGCCACTTCCTAAGTGGAAATGCTTCAAAGTATAAAACGGTACCATTGTAACAATTATGGTCCAAAACCCTTATCTGGAGATTTCCAAGAACCCTCCCGTATACTCTGCAAGTGCCACATGGCACGAAAATTGGCACTTTTGTGCCATTTCTCAAGGGTTGGGGCTATCGGGCTACCAGAACATCGTAGACCGATATTTAATACGTGTTTTTATCAATTCTACTATCGTAAGTACGATATAGCACTAAATACAGCAGTTTTGGTGCCATTTCTTATTGGGAAAAACTTGGATGCATAAAACCGTACCATCCTTATAATTATGTCCCAAAACTCTTCCCTGGAGGTTTAAAAGAAGCCCTCCCGTTTACCCTCTCCTCCCCATTAATCATGGCTGCAGCGGTAGCTGCAACCTGGTGAAGAGCGAACCACAGCCCATAGTAAGCAAAAGTTAAAAACGCGTTTAGAAAAAAAACTGCCCAGTGAAAAAAAAATTGTCATCTGACACTGATTCAGGAATAGTAAATACTATTCCCGTTCTTCTTAAAAGTAAACGTGTATTGCAAAAAGAAAGTTATGGTGATTTCGAAAAAAAGTCGGAAACCCCACAAAAATGGCGTCAGATCAAAATCAAAACTCTACCATTGGAATCAGCAATGTCGAAAACCTAGTTATGGGAAATTACAACCCCCCTCCTTGAAAAACAAGGAAAATGACTTTTTGCATGGGTAGCACTGATCTTTACCCCGTTTTTTTCTTTTTTTTCTAGCAAGGCTAGGGGGTGACCAGAACATCATAGAGAAATGGTCAGTAATTCATTCGAACGGAAATTAAATTTGCTAGTGCGGTTTTTTAGTGACCAAAACGATTGGAGAGCATCTGCCCCCCCCCCCCTCCCTGAAGGCCCCTCGCCCCAAAGTCATCCAATCACAATTTTGAGATAGCCGTTTTGTTTAATATGGTTCAAAGGTCAAATATCTTTGGTTTTGGTGATGATATGACCCTCCTTAGTAAGCATGGGCACTGTTCTGTTTTTCTGAAGAAACAGGAAAAAAATAAACAGGGCTTGAATGAAACAGAACAGAAACAGAACAGGTCAACAAAAAAGCAGAAGATCTGTTTCACTTTCTGTTCTGTTTTTTGAGAAAAACAGAAAACAGCTGTTTTCGTTCAAAAAACAGCTGTTTAAACAGCAGTTTTTCGAACACCTAAAGCTTAAAGAAGAAAAAATTTGTAAATTATAAGTTTTGGTTTATTATCAGTATTATTGCAGCATTTTCCGCCAAAAGACCAGTTTTTCAATAAAGCGGCGAAAAACTGTCTGTGCATACAACATTGCCATCCTTTTTTATGGTTATTTTCTTCCATTTTCCCGTTCCTTTTTTCCAAAAATGCGTTTTTATGTTTATACAGAATCTCCTCGAATTTCCCGGAAATACATACTAGTTATTTGAGACGTTTTGAAAATAAAATAATTTTCGTCGTCAAATTGCGCAGTCAACTCAAAGTCACTAAGTGTTTAAACAGAGCCCATAGTTGCTTTGGCTGGGGACAGTCTGCCCATCCAGACCATGCTTTCCCCTTCACCCATCCTGATGTTTGGAAGCCATCTGAAACAATGCATAAAAGAAGAATAATGCGCCGAAAAATGACACTTCTTACCACCAAATCAAAAATTTTCGTTGCCTCGCATCTTAAAACATCTTTTTAAGATTAATTATTTTCTAGCCAATTTGTGTGACAGACAAATCAAAAGGAAAATTCATGGTTTAAGGGTACTTTGTACATTTTTACGGCGTTTTGCGCTAGAAAACAATGTTCTTCACCGAATTCATTCTTAAGTAAATATGTAAAATGAAATTTCTCAGATTCTGAATTTCAAAGAAACTTAGACCCTTTGCTATACAGTACTTTCTTTAAGCATTCTCTTCTCTTAATAGGTTTTCAAAGGGATGCAACATAAAAACAATTGTACTTTTTGATAACTTATTTCGAAAATTTCTTTCACTTTGCGGCAGAAAATACTTTTTCCAACCCATACACTTGCTTCATTATAGAAAGTGTTACTACATCAAACTTTTGTTTTAAGAATACGAGTGGGCATGCTTTTGATTATTTAGGCACGTTTTCCATTCCCAAGGGAACAGGGAACAAGGGAACAAGGTCCATTCCCAAAGGAAAAGGGGTAGTGACAACCTCGACTATCAATGTTTGAGCAAGTGTAATGTGAATACAGAAGCCCTATCAATAGAACCAGAATATACAGTAATAAGTGCTTTGTTTGAATCCTGCTTCACCTAGACAGTATCTGTGCAACTTGGCTGCTCAATTGACTGAATAATATACACTAAAAAATAAGTTGTTTTAGTGAAAGAAAACTGCGCCTTTACTGTTCTCCCATTTTCACACCTACCTATTCTCATCTGACTCCTAAGCCCTAATTTTGACTAGCTTAAACAATCTAGCAGCTTATTTGCTACGGTAGACACACTGAGAGCCATCATTTTACTTACTTCTACTTTATATTGACGCTCCAATTCCAAAAACTTTATGGGGCGTAACGACGCTTTTTTAAAATTTCAAATTACAATTTAAAACACTATTTTGTAGGTTCGAAATTTATTTATATTTCATTTTCGAATCAATAAAGTAAAATAAAGAACAGAAGAAAAACAGTTAGAAAAAAAAACAGAAACAGGACAAAATAGTTATTATAAAAACGGAAATAGAATAGAACAGGTAAATAAAAAACAGGTCATCTGTTTCTGTTCTGTTTCTGTTTTTTTTTTAAGAACAGAACAGAAACGGGTAATTTAAAAACAGAACAGAAACAGAAAACAGAAACAGTGCCCATGCTTACTCCTTAGTCCCTGGGGAAAGGGCTACACACTGTATTAGTATCGAACATATTGATGTAACGCTTAGCGGTATTGGTATCGATACGCACAATATATTATTTTGTCCGTAATGGTATCGCAGGTATCTTAGACAGACTTTTAATAGCTCATATAAAAGATATTGCTCATATCTACGCTCTTCATATAAATTCAACTATCAGCAAGTTTCAAATGGCACTAAAACGGCACTTTTGGTGTCATGTCTTAAGTGGAAACGCTGGGGATAGTGGGCTACCAGTACTTTTTAGAGTGACGTTTAATGGCTCATTTGAACGCTATTGCTCATATCTATGTGATGTTTATTGATTCTACCACGCGTAAGTGCACTAAAAACAATACTTTTGATGTCACTTCTTAAGTAGGAACGCTTGGAAGTATAAAACGAAATCATCAGTGTAATAATTACGGTCCAAAACCCGTAACTGAAGGTTTGCAAGAACACCTCTCGCATGTTCCTCCTCCAAGCCCCCTTAATAAGCTACACAATTAAAGTACAGGCACTAATATATCAAATCTGATTATTAGAGGCAGGCGAGAACCTGTGGATATAGCGTTCGACTTGACATAGAGTGCCTTGCGCTTTATTCCTGCTTGGGTTTTTTTTTTCAATTATGGTTTTCTCCCTTCTATACGATCATTTTCAGATAATTTCACTGTTTTTGTAAATGTTATACACTCATTTTTTAAAGAATTTCCAAGGAAGGTATATGGTCAAGCATTTTGATTCAAAAGGGTAACGACATTCTGAGTAGATCTCTAAATCTATACCCCAAAGAATGGCGCAACTTTGTCAAAATCCTGTGGGGGGAGGGTCAAAAGTGGAGCCAATTTTTCTGTGGTCCGCCTGTACAGTCCGCCAGCTCGAGGAAATGTAGGAGGGAAATTATATTTTTTTTTTCTTTTATGAAGAAATAAAGAAAAAATTTAGTCGAGGGAGGGCCTTTTTTGCTATTTTCTTTTAAAACATTATCTTTCAATGTGTAAACTTTGGAAATAGGTTTTTCTTGGTCAAAACCAATAATTAAGATTCTAAATATATGTCGGAGATTCGTATGTGTAATCCTTCACATGGTCACTTCAACCCGGAATAACCCCACAATCTAAAATGCAAACATTGCAAATTGTCAACAATCAACAACCCCACTTCTTAGAAATTCTCTTTATCAGGGGTTTACAGTTTGTCAAGTGGCCACATGTGTATCCGAATTTGGGTTACCAATTTGGATTATTTGGGCAGTTCGAATTCTGTATCTGTCCTAGCCATATGTACCTTCACTGTATTATATGTATGAATAAACGTTTTATACTCTGAACAAAGACTATGTGATGGTTAGAGGTTCTAGGCATCCTCCACCGGTAGAACCCAGAAAATAGGCCAACGCTACCATAAGGCCCTAAAGAGAAGAAGTCTCACTGTACAGAGAAATAGACAATTCACAGAGAAGTGAACAAAGAAACTTTACAAATGATTGTAGAGATTAGTATGTTATTGTAGTACAAACGGTGTTGGGAATCGATGTTAAGTCAAAATGAGGATGTAGCTGGTTTTTATGCTGATTAACTGGACAGGAGAAATGCTTTCTTTGAAATAGGAAAAATAGAGAGATAAAAATGACGAGCGAAAGATGTTTGACCAACCTTTTTCAAATGATGTATTTACTTCCTTTTGATATCTTATGGATAGTAAAATAACCGAATAATTTGAAAAAAAAAATGAATTAAAGCTTTGGTATAAGGAAAGTAAAAGAAAATCTCATTGTTTCTGTCGAAGATTATCATTTTTGTTCAAGTGTTCTGTTCAAATTTAAATTCTTTTAAAAGATATTCTGACGATGTGCAAATTTTTATATTAGGTGTAGCTATGCGAATTTTACGCGAACTTAGCATGACAATATAAAGTGAAATGAAAGTGCCAATTGGGAAAATATTTTCTTGTGTCATGTTGATTCAGTTTTTGTTCAGTTATTTTATTTCATTTTCTTTTTACGTAAACATTTTGTTGAGGATATAAAATCGTTTTTTGTCTGGAAAAAAAAAGATCTTGTAAATCCTGGAGAACAATCGTAAAATTTTGGAATAGGTTTTTCTGTCTTAAAACCAATAATTAAGATTAAAAGAATATTTAGGATATTAGTAAGTGTAGTTTTTCACATGGTCACTTCAACCCGGAATAACCCCACAATCTAAAATGCAAACATTGCAAATTGTCAACAATCAACAACCCCACTTCTTAGAAATTCTCTTTATCAGGGGTTTACAGTTTGTCAAGTGGCCAGATGTGTATCCGAATTTGGGTTACCAATTTGGATTATTTGGGCAGTTCGAATTCTGTATCTGTCCTAGCCATATGTACCTTCACTGTATTATATGTATGAATAAACGTTTTATACTCTGAACACAGACTATGTGATGGTTAGAGGTTCTAGGCATCCTCCACCGGTAGAACCCAGATAATAGGCCAACGCTACCATAAGGCCCTAAAGAGAAGAAGTCTCACTGTACAGAGAAATTTTGAACTTTTTTGAATTTTTTTTTTTTGAACTGAAAGTAAGGAACAACATTAAAATTTAAAACTGACAGAAACTATTACGTATATGAGTGGGTTGCCCCCTCCTCAACACCTCGGTCTTCACGCTAAAGTTTTTCGGTACTTTAAAAAAGTTACTTATTGTTCTAATTCAACGACTCTCGTGTTTCTGGAGTCGTTTTTTAAGAATAGGGACAACATTCAAACTTTTGCGTAAATAGCGAGGTGTTGAGGAGGGTGAAACCCCCCTAAAATATGTAATAATTTCTGTTCGTTTTAAGTTTTAATGTTGCTCCTTACTTTCAGGAAAAAGGTTGTTTTTTATTTAAATCTTTATTGTTTTTTTAAATAACGTCAGGATATCTGGCTCAACTTCCACAGTAGGAGAAAAATAAGTTTTGACCAGAAAAAATTGGTACAGAAATGGTTTCTTCACCATCCGGACCGGCAAAAAATGCTTAACAGCATATCAAAAATCTAAATCTCTAGCTCGATGCGAAATTGTTTTTTTTAATTTTTTTTATTTATTTTCTCAAAAACCGGGAAAAAAAATTAAAAACGTAAACTATAATGTTTTACACATCTTTTTAGATCAGCTTTTGGCTCTGAAATCATTTCTGATACTCATTTCGTTACCTGACCAAAAGAAAAATATTTATCAGCAAAAAAAGGGAAAAAACTGTGTCTTTGGGGAAAAAACTCTTACCAGCGTTTATCAAGGTCTACTACGGAATAAGTTTGTCGTTCTTGTAGTCTATTTGGCTATGTAAACGAAAGGCTTAGAAAAAAAAGACTAAAGAACAATAAACAGGAATGACGAAACACCTCAGCGCCAAACACCATGAGACAAGGTAGGTTCTAACTTAATGTGTTCAGAGAAAACCTTTTATCTTATTTTTCAAATATATAAAAATTGCACATCATAAAAATGTAGGAACTAGATTTTTCATCATCACAGTTAACTGTTATTCTTCTTCACTAAGTTCTTCTTCTTGAAACTTCGAATTGTTGCACGAGTTTCCCTTACAGGTACGGCAGGCTATAGTACACTCAAGTACACTTTTCTTACAGGTAAACTTTTCACTATCTCAGTCGTCAATATGACACGAGCAGTTGATAATTTTCAGCAACTGAGACGGAGCGGCAGGGAGATCTGTTTTTATTGGCGCAAAAACTTCGTTACCCTGTAGTTTCCATCCCAGGCGTAAAGGGGTCTACTGGGTTCCTGAGCCAGATTTGAACTTGGCAGTAGACACGTAGCGAGTGGTACTTCGCTGCTGCCTGAGTCGGTGGCAGTTCTTGTGGATGCACGAAAGTTGTGGCAGTGCTCACTTTTCTGTGAAAGATTAGCTTTCTGGCAGTGTCCAGGTTCGAAGCATCAGGGCAACCGTACAGTATCAACAATGCTCGCTCTCCTGCTGCCACAATATCGTCAAGTGATGCGAGCTTGTCGCCAAATATAGCAGCACTGTCCCTGAAACTCTTGTTGGAAAGTAGCAGCTGAACGGCTTTGCTCTTTCCTAGTCCGTAAAGGTGAGAGGTTGTGTCACAACCCAGCACGGCATGACAGAACGGTATCAGATTGCTGACATCTGTTCCTAGCTTCTGCTTCATCTCACTAATATCCCAAGCTCAACTAGTACCGCAAAAGTTAGCTTCAGGTTATAAATATAAACGCCCGGAACGCGAATCTGATCGACTGATCAGAAAAACCAAGATGTCAGTATCATCAGCAACCACGATTGTGTCTATAAGACTAGCAGCTTCTACGGCTTTTTCTACAATCAGAACGTCGGCGTCTGTTTCCGAGTGGAAAATTCAGAAATCAACGGCTTCCAAATGGCTGCCGAGCAGCTTCAGGAAACGTCCTTTGTTTGGCTTACATGAAAGAAACTCTTCTTTCTTCATGCAGAAGGTCATCTCTTCGGTGAAAAAGACTTGGCGGCCAACCATCCTTGCTCGACGTAAATGGGTAGCATCTTTGATTGCTGGACCAACTTCATATCCGTCAAACACAACGATCGCACTAGGGTACCTTGCTTGAACGCAATGGACGTATGAAGCAAAGATGACCTTGAAGGTTTACCCTACTTTCCATGGAACTCGATGTAGAAGAGAACCACCATCCAAGACGATGTTACACGCAGAATCAGGTCTTGAGGGTGACTGAGTCTCTATCCCGCAAGCCTGAAAGATCGCTTTTGCAAGCTCTGGCTTATTTGCTTTTCTCATAAGGCCATCGCTTTCGAAAAGAGAAGGAGGAATCGTACAAAGTTCGTACTTGAAGTATTCTTCTCGGAGGTCAGTTCGTTGGGCTACTACTATAAACCGCTGGAAAAGGAGCGCCGGATCTATATGCGCTACCACAGAAGACCCCGCGTTTTTGGCATTCATTAGGGTCACTTGGTCTTTTTTCTTGAAGACTTGCTCCTTCAAATTTTTCCCGTCATCGTACTTAGAATCAACTTTCCAGCCATATCGGCCTCGTCAACATTAACATGTTGGGAAGAAGTTATGCCGTTGGCAGTGCTTCTAAGCTGATTGTCACCTCTGAACGGAGAAGATTCTCCGAAGTATCCGACGAGCTTCTGGGTATCGTCGAAGTCACTCTACTTTCTACTGGAACTCATGTCGCGGTGCTGCTCACTTGTCGAATAACCAATTTTTGTCAAATTTTGCATCAAGAGGTTGATCTCCAGGCATGCTGGTCTTGAAAGAACCCTAATGACTCTCTGCTGTTCTGTCATCCCACCTCCAGTTGTAAGACCGCCCGATGTTTTCAGACTTCTCATATACTCCTGCTCGATGACAAGATCTGCCGAGAGCCGAGCCCATCGTCGCTCTTATCTTCTAATGGTGTGACCTCCCTGTTCAAATGCTTTGAAGATTGGTAGGTGACTAGTTTGAAGCTTAGCCATCTCTTGCTGGTATATCCAGATCGACTTGACATAGAGGTTATGTCCAGATGCTGCTAGAAACGGAAGCATCTCTACTGCAGATTGTAGGTGCAAATCCCACAGGCCTAGTCTCTCGGCACGTATGAACTTAAGCAGTATCCCAACCATTTCTAGATACTGAAACCAGAGCTTCGCAGTTCACTGAGTGAGCAGGTCTTGGCGTCTCTGCTTGAGAAAGTTTTCAAGTTGCTTGAGCTGGGGATCATGACTGAGATCTTCGGGTGGGAGGTATCCATCCAGTAAGTTAGCGAAGACAGTAGACATGTCTAGAGACGTCAAAGTCGCTTGCTCTTATTCGAGGAGATGAGCATATATGGCCGAGCTCACGATATTGTGAGCTCGAACAGCTCTAGAAATCGTTTTTCCAGAAAGAATGTGCGGCACTGCACCAGTCGCGTATACCAATTCCAGAACCTCTTTCAGACCAGAACCTTGCATGAGGTGTCCTATGCATCCGATGAAACTTATCATCAAATGAAAACCGCCTAACTTGAGAACAATACTACTCAGCTCATTCGTCGTGTCGGACTTGAGGATCTTCATAGACTTCCACCAGAGCGGCTGTTCAAATGTAAGAACGGGTTTGAATCCGTAGGTTCTGCCTTGAGAAGCTACAAAGCGCAAGGTTGAGTAAAGGCAGGATTCGTTGCTAGACGGGAGGTCAATCATGGGCAAAAACAAGACGCTTGCCTTGCTGCGAAGGTTTTCCGTTTTATGATGTATTTGGTTAGAGAAAACTGATATAAAATATGTGTCAGAAAGAGAGGTAGGATGAGCGTAGAGTCTTCTTTCCTTTCTATATTTCCTTCCTCCGATTCCTTTCCGCTTCCTAGTAGTTACGTTACAAAAGCATATGCAAGAAAAACAAACAAAAACGCACCTGTGTTAAATCTCTGCTCGGAATCCAAAATACTTTCCATCTGAGGAGTTTTTTTGCAGATAGGTGGCTCTACAAGGCTCAGCAGACTGAAGCAACTTTGAAAAGAGTGTAAGATCAAGGCATGGTGTAACAGAAAGTGAATATCAGAAGGGACTTTCCAGCTGGTTGAAAATGTCGTCACCAATAAAGCTCGGTAGGAAAAGAAATGGATTCTGCACGCAGGTAGGCTATTTGTTCAGCTGGGGAAAAATTAACCGAAAATTCGTGCGCCTCTTCTTAAAATACCCTATGATCGGGTGTCGCTTGATTTTTTTTTTTTTTTTTTTTAATTCATACAAAAACAAAACATAAAAAAGAACTAAATGATTAAAAGTGATGTTTATTTCGAATAAAATAGCAAAAAAAATGTCGTTTATTAAAAGGGAAACCATCAATAAACTACTTTTCTTTTCACGGTTCCTCATTCTCGGATTCTGGAAGTATCTAAAAAATAGGCGCAAAAAACGTGAAAAAAAAGGGAATTTCGCAACGGGATGGAGATTTAGATTTTTGATATGTTGTAGAGCTCTCTTTTTTGAACACAGTGGTGCAAAAATAATTTCTGTATCAATTTTTTCCTGGTTCGACCATTTTTTTTCCTTATCTTTCCCCTACTAATAAGGAAATTTCGCATAGGAATTCTGGCAAATTCAACCAGTGTAAAATTTTCCCTCAGAAGTTCACCCCCTTGAAACTTTCCTCGTCATGGAAAATTATCCCTGTCCAAAATCCTCCAGCAGAAGATTCGTCCTCCCCTCTCTACCTGAAAAATGTTTGCATACTTCCCAGTAACAAATACTATACGTAAACAATTAGCAAGTTTTATAACTTAAAAACCTTTCCCCACGGACTGTGGGTGATCATGTTAACTCTAGAGACATAGTTATTGGATCTTTCATCTATGCTGAACAAAATAGCTATCTCAAAATTTTGATCGGATGATTTTAGAAAAAATTGGCGTGGGAGGGGGTCTAGTTGCCGTCCAATTTTTTGGGTCACTTAAAAAGGGCACCAGATATTTTCATTTTTGTTAGAATGAGCCCTCTAATGACGTTTTAGGCCAACTGGGTCGATAGGATCACCCCTGGGAAAAAATAAAATAAACACGCATCCGTGATCTTTCTTCTGGCAAAAATTACAAAATTCCACATTTTTATAGATAGGAGCTGGAAACCTCTACAGTAAGGTTCTTTGATACGCTAAATCTGATGTGTGATTTCCATTAAAATTCTATGGCTTCTAGGGGCTTTTTCTTTTTTTTCGAAAATCAGGCAAATTTTCTCAGCCTCGTAGATTTTGATGGGTAAGACTAAACTGAACGAACCTTATATATTTGGAATCATAGGCAGCGCAATCGCGCTGCCTAAGTAAAGAACGATGGTGGCACAATGTATTACTTTTTTTCCATTGGAAAAGGGCTCATTCCTTTGGAAATTGGAGTGGCTAGTGTCCTTTTTAATTAGAAAGTGATTTGAAAGTTGAAAGTGAATGGAGGGCAAGTAGCCCCCCCCCACGCCCTTTATTCCCCCAAAAACATACAATAAAAATTTTGTTATAGCCATTTTGTTCAGCGTAGTTGATTTCCAGATAGAAAATATATTTTTGAGGAAGACAATCCCCCACAACCCTCAGGGCAAGTGTTTTAAGTTATGCCCTGGGGGTACATATGAACGATGTTGGCACAATGTATTATTTATTATTTTTTTTTCCTTTAGACCAGGGCACTTCGTATCGAAGCAGTTGTCGTAGAAACTTCGAAAAGGGCTCATTCAATTGAAAATTGGAGTGGCTTGTGCCCTTTTTAATAGTCGAAAGTGATTGGAAGGCGATTAACACCCCTTCCACGCCCATCATTTCCAAAAACACATCCAATCAAAATTTGAGATATCCATTTTGTTCAGCGTAGTTGATTTTCAGATAGAAATTATGTTTTTGAGGAGAACACTACCCCACAGCCCTCAGGGCAAGTGTTGTAAGTTATGCTCTGGAGGCAAATAAGGTTTTTTATAGAAGGCGTTGTCGTAGAAACTTCAAAAAAGGCTCATTCGATTAGAAATTCAAAGGGCTAGTGCCCTTATAGTAGTTGAAAGTGATTTGAGGGTAACTAACCCTCCTCACGCCTACCTTTTCCCAAACACATCCAATCAAAATTTTGAGATAGTCATTTTATTCAACGTAGTTTTAAGTTCTGGAAATTAGGTCGTTGAGGATGACAACCCCCCCCCCCCCCACAGCCCTCAGGGCATGGGGTTGTAAGTTATGCCCTGGGGGCATATAAGGTTTTTGTAGAACGCTTTGTCGTAGAAACTTCAAGAAGTGCTCATTCTATTGGAAATTGAAATGGCTAGTGCCCTTTTTAATAGTCGAAAGTGATTGGAAGGCAACTAACACCCCTTCCACGCCCACCATTTCCCCAAACACATCCAATAAGAACTTTGAGATAGCCATTTTGTCCCACGCAGTTTAAAGTTCAGGAAATTATACCTTTGAGCAGGACACTCCCCTCAGAATCTTCAGTGCAATGGTTATAAGTTATGCACTGGGGGCATCTACAGTGTTTATTGAAATATTTGTCATAGAAACTTGAAAAAAGGCTCATTTAGCTTAAAATTCAAAAGGCTAGTGCTCTTTTTAATAGTCGAAAGTGATTTGAGGGCAACTAACCCCCCTCTCACCCCCACAGACCTCAGGCAAGGGTTGTAATTTATGCCCTGGGGGCATATAAAGTTTTTACTGAAAGCGTTGTCGTAGAAATTTCAAAGAGGCTCATTCAATTGGAAATTGAAAGGGCTAGTGGCTTTTTTAATTGTTGGAAGTGATTGGATAGCGACTAACGCCCCTCTCACGCCCACCATTTTCCCAAACACATCCAATCAATATTTTGAGATAGCCATTTTGTTCAACGTAGTTGAAAGTTCTGGAAATTAGTTCTTTTAGGTTGACAACCCCCCTCACAGCCCTCAGTGTAAGGATTGTAAGTTATGCCCTGGGGGCATATAAGGTTTATATAGAAAGTTGTTGTAGAAATTTCAAAAAGGGCTCATTTGATTGGAAATTGAAATTGCACCTTTTTCATAGGCAGCGCAATCGCGGTGCCTCAGTAAAGAACGATGTTGGTGCAATGTATTTTTTTTTTTTTTTTCATACCGGGACACTTCCTATCGAAGGAGTTGTCGTAGAAACTTCAAAAAGCGCTCATTCAATTTGAAATTGGAATGGCTACTGCCCTATTTAATATTCGAAAGTGATTGGAAGGCATCAACACCCCTTCCATGCCCACCATTTCCTCGAACACATCCAATCAAAATTTTGAGATAGCTATTTTGTTCAGCGTAGTTGATTTCCACATAGAAATTATGTTTTTGAGGAGGACATTCCCCCACAGCCCTCAGGACAAGGGTTGTAAGTTATGCCCTTGGGGCATATAAGGTTTTTATAGAAAGCGTTGTCGCAGAAACTTCAAAAAAGGCTCATTCGATTGGAAAAAGGGGTAGTGCCCTTTTTTTATAGTCAAAAGTAATTGGAGGGCAACTAATCCCCCTCTCAAGCACACCTTTTCCCCAAACACATCAAATGAAAATTTTGAGATAGCCATTTTGTTCAACGTAGTTGATAGTTATTAAAACTGGATCTTTCAGGATGACCCCTTGCCCTGAGGCCCAAGAGCCCTCAGGGCAAGGGTTATAAGTTATGCCCTGGGGGCAAATAAGGTTTTCATAGAAAGCGCTGTCGTAGAAACTTCAAAAAGGGCTCATCTGATTGGAAATTGGAATGGCTAGTACCCTTTTTAATAGTCCAAAGTGATTGGAAGGTAACTAACACCCCTTCCACGCCCACCATTTATCCAAACAGACCCAATCAAAATTTTTAGGTAGCCATTTTGTTCAAAGTGATTGAAAGGTCCGGAAATTATATCTAAGAGGATAACACTCCTCCACAGCCCTCAGGGTAAGGATTTTAAGTTATGCACTGGGGGCATGTAAGGTTTTTATTGAAAGCTTTGTCGTAGAAACTTGAAAAAGGGCTCATTCGATTGGAAGCTCAAAGGGCTAGTGCCTTTTTAATAGTCGAAAGTGATTGGATGGATTGGACCGAGTCAAACTCAAAACGAGCAGAATTAACATAAGTTGGGCTCAGAACCCCTATGCCTTCCCAAGGCCAGAACGTAATTTGCACTTTACTGAAAAAATTGAATGAACATGCAAATGAATGTGCATTGTCAGTTTAATGTACATATACTGATATTTAGTAATCAAAATGTTAATATTATTTGATTTATTAAAGTTATAAAAGTAAAAACATTTATATTTTTTTTTATATTTTTTCTCGCCTTGGGAAGTCATAGGGGCTTTGAGCCCAACTTATGTTAATTTCTGTTCGTTTTGAGTTTGACTCGGTTATTTACTGTAATTTCTGTTCGTTTTGGGTTTCATTTATTTATCGATGCTGATTTGTGGTAGTTTCACGCTTGGTAGATTATTTGTTTTGATCGTTGCTCATTTTTTATTTAATGGAGTTCTTTACTTTTCTTTGAAAAACTTATTTTGTGGATTTTTTTTTAATTAATCAGAATAATAAACCAATTCTTTTGGTATATCTATTGGTGTCAAAATTTAGTTTTTTAGAGTTTCGGTCACTATTGCGCCGGGTCGCTCCTTACTTACAGTTCTTTACCACGAACTGTTTGAAGCGGAGAAATATTGAAATAAGGAAGCTATTTTGAAAAATCAAACCGCCTCTCTCTCCTCAGAAAAATTTCCAAACCTCAGGTACATCAATCTGAAATTCATGGGCGCTATTTTATGAATATAGAGATGCGGGAGGAGATGTATTTTTAAAAATCTATGGGCGTAATTTTGTTGTTTTTTTATTTTTTTCACTGAAAACACTAAAAAGAGTATTTTTCAATGAAAATACCAACAAATCATATTTTTCAAATCTAGGGATCGGCGGGGTAAAAATGTAAAGGGGTTAGCCCTCCTTACAATCAATTACCACCGTGTATGGGAGGGGGGTATACCTCCCTCCCATTGACTCACATGCTAAAACTACTTTTAGGTTGATGTGCCTTGAGGAAGATTACTTTTTCGTATTTTATTTTATTGTAATGCCTTTTTTTAGTCAGGGCTTACAGTTCATTAATTTCAAGTCTATAATTTATATTAATAATATTATTAATAATAATAATATTAATATTATAATATAATAATATTAATATTATTATATAATATTATTTATTATATTATGTTAATATTATTAATATCGATTAAAAAAAATATTTCTTCATTAAAAAAAATTATTAAAAAATAATATTAATAATAATAATAATATAATAGTGTGATTATATTAAATTATTATTATAATAATGTTAATAATAATAATCATATGATAATGTGATTATATTAATAAAATGACATACTGACCTACTAAAAGTTTCATTGAAATTTTATAGATGGTGTATTTGTTACACTGCGTCCTAAGAACGAACGGACATATATTGGATACATTTTTTATGGTAGGACTGTAAGATCTTCTTTAGAATTCTTTCTTCCTTTTTTCAATTGGAAAAACCTTGGAGAAAAATATGGCTCCCAACAAGGTGCTTAAATTATTGATCTGAAAATTTCCGAACGGGATTGCTTTGACAGCATTCTATAAAGGTTTGGGGCTATATTGGCTGGAAGCAATCGTGAAAACTAATAAACGACGTTAATTATTGCCCAAAATTTAGCCCTTTTTAGCTAAATTTATTAATTCAAATGTTTATTACTTGAATTCAATGGGTAAAATAAGGAAAAATTACAATCGGTATATCATAAACAATAAGTGGAACAACAGAGAAATTTTTATACAAGACAGTGGAACGCAACTTTAAATGAATATTTCAACCCTATATCCAAGGGCCGTCCTCAACAAAGCAAACGAAGAAACAACCAGTATAAAAGGAACTTAAATTCAAATTCGATCATTAAAACTGAAAAAAGTTTTTTTTTTAATTTTAAAAACAGCCCTAATATCATTACTTCAAGGAAGCTCATCCAGGACTGGTACACCAAGCGAAGTGGAAAAAGAACAATTCATTCAAATGGAATAAAAAATACTTACAGACAAGCTCTGAAAGCTAATCTTGCTTTCTTGGCAGCCAGCCTAGAAGGTCTATCCGTAACAGGTTGAGTGGAATTATTTACTTTTTTTTAATATAATTAGTTAAATCATTCCTAATTAAATTTGTATACAGAGCATTAAGCGAATATCCCCTCAAATTTCTATTTAAAGAAATATCACTGTTTATTTTGATTTTAATTTCAATCTTCGTTGCTGTTTAAACCGGTATATCAGATAATCTACACATAAGTGTAGATTAAGAATGAAATAAGTGCCTAGCAAAATGACATTGTTTAATGCTCCATCTAAATATAACAATCATTTCCTATACAAGTTCCTTTGGATAAGTTTTTCAGTAATTTTTATTTTCAGAATTTCCTCTTTTCCCACCTTTAGTAGCTGTTTTGACAACTAAAAAAGTTCTGACTTTACTAAAAGATTCTGGAAGTCAGAAAACCCAGCTTCAGTTAGCAAAATTAGACCTGTTCTAGGCAGGGTCGGATCCAGGATTTTTTTTAGGGGGGGGGGCAAAATATGTTAATCCGAAAATAAATTTTGTTGGGGGGCGCAAAATAGGTTGATCTGATAAACTTGCGTTAGGAGCAAGTTTAATTAGCGCAAACTTGACTTAATTAAGTAAATTACTCCCCTTTAGACTACGCTAGGGTGCCCCCCTCGCCCCCCGCCTCTGGATCCGCCACTGATTCTAGGCCCTCGTCGCTGCAACAATATCATATGATAATAAAAGTAAAACACCTTGTTTTACCTTACACCTTGTTTTCGTTTTTCAACATTTCTTTGTTGTCGTCATGACTTCCTGAAGAAAGTACAACGGAAATGAAAGAAAACCTAAGGTAACGATTTGGATGTTTTGGTAACCGTGACATATCATGTTTATAGGTTATGTAGAAGAGTCGCACAATCTATGCTATGGCAAATTTTGGGCTGGAAGATAGACTTTTACATAAATCACGAAAGAATCACGAAAGAAAAACGGTTAGCTTAATAGTTTTTGAAGCTGTGCAACCGGTGCAACCTGCCTCCCTTTTTTATTGAGGGAGGAGGCGTCCTTAACCCACTTTATGCCCCAATCACACAGTATACTTTAATGAGATCCTATCATAAGGACACATACAGACAAAAAAGGGCTAAATTTGGGCTTGAGGGTGAGGAAGGTAAGCTACCGAGTCCTCAGGCCGTATAGCTGTGGTGTTGGTTAATGAAAATATGGCGAGAGATTTATTTTTCAAATTTTTTTTGGGGGGGGGGGGGAATTTCTTGTTTTTGTCTGAGAATATCAAAAAAGTTGTTTTTCAAAATCTGCGATGGGCCAAAAATCTAGGGGGTAATTGGTATTCCTGCCTCCTAAATTGTTATTAGTACTCTCATGGCAGACTATAACGTAGTAGATGGAAGTTGGGGCTTGAAATTTTTTTAGTGATTAATGTTATATTAAATCAAAAGTGCTTTAAATCTTGCTCGCAGGTACCTAATGCCAGTAGACTTTGCACCTGACATTTTAGAAAACTCTACGGTCTGGGAAATAGCAGGTTGCAAACCTTCATAGTTTTCAGAATCCCAGAATTTCTTTTCTTCGAAGTCAGGTATCGCCTGGGTAGTAATAGCCAGTGGTAAAAAAACATATCTTGGAAAAAATTATTCAAAATTAGCCTTATACTAATCAGGGGCGAATCTCTAGCATTTTTATTGGGGGGGGGGGCAAGAGGTGTCCATATCTGGATAGTCAAAGAGCATGGGATGTATAATATTTTTTCTCCACATTATTGGGGGAGGGCAACTGCCCCCCCCCCTTTCCACCCCCAAACGACGCCCCTGATGAACTTCAACTAATTCAGGAATATTCCTGAATAAACTTGGTGGACACAGAAGTTGTCATTTAAAAACCCATCTATTCTGTCTACTTGGCTAAAGGCACATACACTATAGGTTTCAGGCCAACCAAAATGATTTTGTTCAAGGACTTGAAAAGGGGCATACACTATGAGCATTGAAATGTCCCGTTGGGTCAAGGTACTTTCAAGCAGATCATAATTTTGAGCCAATCGTTGTGCAAAATCTGCCTACATTTCTGCTAAAAAGCCAGGCGTTGGGGGTAGCATTAGAGGGGCACTTCAGGCTTTCATTTTCGATTTTCGTGTTCAGAAGGGTGTAAAATTTTTCCGAAAAATACGGAAGAGCTGGTATTTCTTTTATGCTTGTAGTCTGACAGCTCTAAATGGGTACCTGGAGAAATCTGGGGAGGGTAAACAGGAAGAGTGTGCGAAAGCACAGGATGGTTGGCCCCTAACCCCCCATTGCACTTCCTGGCTGAAGGGCCAAGAAGCGGAGATCAGCATTGCCGGTAGGGACTGTAAAGTCCAATGCCTAATACTTTTTTTTTTACCTTACCTTGTAGTCTGACAGGCTTTGCCACGAGAAAGCTTTATAGTCAAATGTGTTTTCTAAAAGTTTGTTCTTGTTCACATATTTTGTCTTGTGATCAATTATTAGATCTGTCTTTCAATGGTTTTGAATTGCTTAGGATAGTTTTCTAGCATGTGCTGACTTCAAAAATAAATGAGATTTTGTCTAGTTCCCATGTTTTTTAACATAGTGAATCTTGGAATGTTTTCTTACCTGGAATAATAAATTTCAACAAATTTTTAAAACCACTGATTTGAAACTAGGGCTGCTGAACAAAATATCATAAATTTTTGATTTCAGCCTCCGAGTGTACATTAAATAATTTTCTTGAAAACACACAAACACAAAAAAAAAATCAACTTAATATCTAATTTTTGTAGACAAAACTGGCAAATCTTTAGGCTACATAAAAACTGTGGTAAACATAAAAATTCAGATTAGGATGCAGTTACATTAAATATTTCTCCGAAAAAAAAAATATTAAGCATAACACCCAAATTTTGCGGAAAAGGTTAAGAGATATCTAGGGTATACATAAGTTTTGGCAAACAGAAGAATTTTGACTGATTTTTCAAAATTAGCTTAGCTACATTGGAAACGCTGCCCAAACAACAACGTGTTGTTTAGCAAAATCAGCAAAAAAGAAATAATAATAATAAAAAAAATATTGACGCAGTTGTATTTTTCAGGCATTGGCTACGCAACAACGGCTGTCTGCTTTTTCCTCAATGTCTACTACATTGTTGTTGTGGCATGGGGGCTACATTACCTCTTCGCATCGTTTTCTTGGGAACTTCCATGGGGCTCTTGCGACAATCCATGGAATACTAAAGCCTGTGTGAATTTTGAAATGGGTGCAAATATGTCACAAATACCGGGAAAATATGCCAAAGACGCCACTCTTGAGTACTGGGAGTAAGTTAATCTGGTTTTGCCGAGACGCAGAGCTAGATATGTTTATTTCTGTCTATTTTGGATTTCTCAAAAGAAGCTCTTGCTATTTTGGGCCTGGAATAATTAACAGGAAAATAATTAGAAGGTCATATCTAACTAAAGGAAATAGAAAAATTACAGAGAAAAGTAGTAACAAAAATAACAAAGAGAAAATAGAACAGCAAGTAGAACAAAATGTAGTAAATCGAAAAAATACAAGACACTAAAAGTAAATGTTAGTAGAAGGGCCTTATTGAGCCCCATTGCCCACCCCTGCTGCCACCTACAACTTTTTTTAACACCATATATTATCATAGAACCACGTGGTTTATGGTTTTTGTCAATGAGAATGAAAAAAAACAGGAATTTTGTCACATTTATGGATGTTTTCTTGGAGGGTTATGTGTGGTGGTCGATTTATTTGATGTTTTTAATGGATGTTTAATGGTTTTTGTCAGTGAGAACGAAAAAAAAGGAACTTTGTCACACTTATGTATGTCAAAAGCAATTCATTTCTGTTTTATGGTTTTCTCACTGATAATGAAAAAAAAGGAATTTTATCACTTGGAAAAACAGGAATTTTCTCACATTTATGTCTGTTTTCATGGACGGTTATGTGTGTTGATTAATTTATTTGATGTTTTTCATGGTTGTCAACATCAAATTATGGATGTTTTATGGTTTTTGTCAGTGAGAATGAAAAAACAGGAATTTTCTCACTTGGAAAAACAGGAATCTTCTCACTTGCAAAACCATAAACCACGAGGTCCTGTCACGAGTAGCACCTGTGAACTTGATTTACATAATCGCTAGGGGAAATTATTGATTCACAAAGGGGAAATTAAGAAACATTAAGGCATCTTTAATCTTAAGTATGTGGGATAAACGTTCTTTAGGTCAGAGAAAATAATTCATATTATATTTTTAAATATGGATTCATTGATCTTTAGTGTCAGGAATGATAATTGACATCACTTGTTATCTTCGAATTATGCGGGAGTCTAAAGAGATAGAAATTCTATTTTTAAATACGGCTTCACTGAGCTTTAAGTCGGAGAGATAAATTGATATTCTAACGAAAACCTAATAGTTTAGATAGGAAAATTTATGAGATGAAGAGATTAACGTAGGAAAGGGTTTCCTAGAAATTTGAAATGCGTTAGCGCAGAGATGCCAAACAAAAGGAACACGCTGAAATTACGTTTAGGGATTATTTGGGTGAAACCGTTTTATCCATTTTATGGGATTATTTGGGCGAAACAGTTAGAGACATTTTGAAAGAAGATTTTAGGAAAGGTTTTAGAAGAGAATTTGAGGGTGAAACTCTGTGGTCGTTATAATACACAAGTTTCATTTGAACAGCGTTGTGAGGTCCTCTACCCCAACCCCAAAGGGTTCCGATCCCCCACCCCAACCCCGAAGGAAGCCACCGGTCCTCAAAGGTCCACTGGGCTCCCAAAGAGCCCCAGCCCCCCAAACGCCCTACTCAGACCCTCAAAGGCCCTCCTCTGGTCCTCAAAGGGCCCCCGGACTCCCAAAGGGCACCCCGGACCCCAAAGGCCCTCCCCCCGGTCCTCAAAGGTCCCCCGGGCCCGAGAAGCGCCGCGGGGCCGGAATGCGGCGCATGGGGATGCGCCGCAGGGGGATGCGCCGCGGGTCAGGGGAAGCGCCGCAGGGATGCGCCGAAGGGATGCGCCGCACGGATCCGCTGTAGGGATGCGCCGCTTTTTGTTAGAGTTCTAGTTTACTTTAATTTCAGTTAAGAGTTTGATGTTTTACCTTTGAGTTTCAGTTTGAGTTCTAGTTTAGTTTTAGTTAAGAGTTTACAGTTTTTAGCTTAGAGTTTTTGTTGAAGTTGTACTTTAGAGTTGTTTCAATTAAGAGCTTTGATCTTTAGCTTTGAGTCTTAGCATAGAGTTTTTGTTAGGGTTCTAGTTTATTTTAATTTTAGTTAAAAGTTTTTTTTCTTTCATTTGATTTTCAGATATATTTATATTTTATTTTTTTTTTATTTTATTATTTATATTTTTTATCATAGAGTTTTAGATTAGAGTTTTTGTTGAAGTTCTAGTATAGTTTAGTTTTAGTTAATAGTTTAGAGTTATAGCTTAGAGTCTTAGCTTAGAGTTTTTGTTAGAGTTCTAGTTTATTTTAATTTTATTTTAGAGTTTATAGTTTTAGCTTAGTCTTAGATTAGAGTTTTTTTGTTAGAGTTATATTTTAGTTTAATTTTAGTTAAGAGTTTGATTTTTTTACCTTTGAGTTTAAGTTAGAGTTTTAGTTTAGTTTTTAGTTAAGAGTTTTGTGTTTTACCTTAGAGTCTTAGCTTAGAGTTTTAATTTGAGTTCTAGTTTAGTTTAGTTTTATTTAAGATTTTAGAATTTTATATTAGAGTTTTTTTTTTTAGAGTTATAGTTTAGTTTAATTTTATATAAGAGTTTGATTTTTTTACCTATTAATTTAATTTAGAGTTATAGTTTAGGTTTAGTTAAGAGTTTAGAGTTTTTAGCTTAGAGTTTTTGTTTAAGTTCTATTTTAGTTTAGTTTTAGTTAAGAGTTTAGAGTTTTAGCTTAGAGTCTTAGCTTAGAGTTTTTGTTAGAGTTCTAGTTTAGTTTAATTTTATTTAAGAGTTTGATGTTTTTACTTTGAGTTTCAGTTAGATTTCTAGTTTAGTTTAGTTTTAGTTAAGAGTTTAGAGTTTTTAGCTTAGAGTCTTAGCTTAGAGTTTTTGTTTGTGTGTGTGTGTAAGTTTTTGTGTGTGTGCGAGGTTTTTTGTGTGTGCTTATATCAATTCTATTTTCCTAAAATAATATAAAATTTTCGTATGTGTATGTGTGTGTAATAAGTTTTTGTGTGTGTGTAAGTTTTTGTGTGTGTTTAAGTTTTTGTGTGTGTAAGTTTTTTTGTGTGTGTTATTTTTTTTTGTGTGTTTTTTTTTTTTTTTGTGTGTTTTAGTTTTTTTTTTTTATTTTAGTTTTTTGTTTGTGTAAGTTTTGTGTGTTTATATTATTTTTTTTGTTTATGTTATTTTTTTTTTTTTTGTTTGTTTTTGTGTGTGTGTGTAAGTTTTGTATGTATTTAAGTTTTTTTTTTGTGTGTGTGTAAGTTTTTGTGTGTTAGTATTTTTTTTTTTGTGTTTAATTTTTTGTTTGTGTATGTTTTTTTGTGCGTTTTTGTAATTTTTTTTGTTTGTTTTATGGTTTTGATGTGTTTATGTTTGCTTGTGTTTGTTTTTTTTTTTATGTTTTTTTTTTTTTTTTTGTTTTTTTATGTGTTGGTGTAATAAGTTTTTGTGTGTGTGTAAGTTTTTGTGTGTGTGTAAGTTTTTGTTTGTTTTTGTTTTTGTGTGTGTGTTAGTTTTTTTGTGTGTGTGTAATCTTTTTTGTGTATATTTAAGTTTTTGTGTGTAAGGTTTTTGTGTGTATGTAAGTTTTTGTGTGTATGTAGTGTGTGTTTAGGTTTTTGTGTGTGTAAGTTTTTGTGTGTGTGTAAGTTTTTTTTTGCATGTGTAAGTTTTTGTGTGTGTGTAAGTTTTTTGTGTGTATGTAAGTTTTTGTGTGTGTAAGTTTTTGTGTGTATGTAAGTTTTTGTGTGTATGTAAGTTTTTGTGTGTGTGTAAGTTTTTGTGTGTGTTTAGTTTTTTGTGTTCGTGTGTAAGTTTTTTTTTGTGTTTGTTTAATTTTGTTTTTGTCTGTAAGTTTTGTGTTATGTATTAAGTTTTTGTGTGTGTGTGTAAGAGTTTTTTTGGTTGGTTATGTTTTTGTTTGCTTGTTTTTACGTATGCGTTTTGTTGTGTTTGTTCGTGTTTAAGTTTTTATGGGTTGGTATTAGTTAGTGTTAGTGTAAGTTTTTGTGTGTGTGTGTATTATTTTGATATTGTGTGTGTAAGTTTTTGTGTGTGTGTGTATTTTTTAGTTTTATATTATTTGTCTGTTTGGGTTAGTATTTGTATGTGTGTGTGTGTGTGTGTGTATGTGTTTGTGTGTGTTTAAGTTTATGTGTGTGTAATTTTTTATGTGTGTGTAAGTTTTTGTGTGTGTCTAATTTTTTTTGTGTGTGTGTAAGTTTTTGTGTGTGTAAGTTTTGTGTGTTTGGTTAAGTTTTTGTTTGTGTGTGTTAATTTTTTTGTGTTTTTAAGTTTTCGTGTGTGTGTGTAAGTTTTTGTGTGTGTGTAAGTTTTTGTGTGTGTGTTAGTTCTTTTGTGTGTGTTTAAGTTTTTGTGTGTGTGTTAGTTTTTGTGTTTGTGTTAGTTTGTGTGTGTGTGTAAGTTTTTTTTGTGTGTGTGTAAGTTTTTGTGTGTGTGTAATTTTTTGTATGTGTGTAAGTTTTTGTTTTTGTAAGTTTTTTTTTATTTTTAATTTTTTTTTTTTTTGTTTGTTTTTTTTTGTGTGTTTGTTTGTTTTTGTGTGTGTAAGTGTGTTTTTGTTTTTGTAATTTTTTGTGTGTGAGTGAGTTTTTTTGTGTGTGTGTGTTTGATTTTTTGTGTGTTTGTAAGTTTATTTGTTTGTGTGTGTTTTTTTGTGTGTTTTTTAGTTTTTTTGTGTGTGTAAGTTTTTTTGTTTGGTTTTAAGTTTTTTTTTGGGTGTGTAATTTTGTTTGATTGCTTTATTTTTTGTTTGTGTGTTTAAGTTTTTTTTTTTTTTTAAGTGTGTTTTTTTTTTGAATTTTTTTTTTGTTTTTAAGTTTTTGTGTGTGTGTGTAAGTTTTTGTTTTTGTGTGTGTAAGTTTGTGTGTGTTTGTAAGTTTTTTTTTGTGTGTGTTAGTTTTTTTGTGTGTGTTAGTTTTTGTGTGTGTGTAAGTTTTTGTGTGTGTGTAAGTTTTTGTGTGCGTTTTAGATTTTGTGTGTGTTTAAGTTTTTTGTGTGTGTGTGAGTATTTTTGTGTGTGTGTAATCTTTTGTGTTTGTGAGTTTTTGTGTATGTACCCATATCAGTTATATATTCCTAAAATAATATAAAAATTTTCACTTCAATTCAGATTTTTCTAAAACAGATAAAAGAATTTAAAATTCTGTTCTAAATTTTTCATTGAAGATAGAAAAGTTCAAGTTCTCTTCTGAATTTTACAAGAGAACATAGTTCAATTCTATTTTCTCCAGAGAAAATAAAAAGCTTCCACTTCAGTTTTAAGTTCACCAAGACATGAAAAATTTAAAGTTCACTTCTAAATTTTTCCGTAGAAGATAGGAAAAGTTATACTATGATTCTGATTATTTTCCATGAAGATAAAAAGTTTCACTTTAATTCTAAATTTTCTTAAATTCAATTCCGACCTTTCTCAAAGAGATGAAAAAATTTAAAGTTCTGTTCCAAATATTTTCCCGGAAGAAGAAAAGTTCAACTTCGATTCTGAATTTTCTCAATGAAAATGAAATAAGTTATTGATCAAATCTATTTTCCCGAAATAATATAAAAAGTTTCCACTTCAATTCAGATTTAACTCAAAGAGATGAAAAAATTAAAAATACTGTTCCAAATTTTTCATATAATATATAAAAGCTCATGTTCTCTTCTGAATTTTACCAAAAAGAACACAATTAATTTCTTATTTCTCCAGAGAAAATAAAAACCTTAAACAGGTCCTTGACCATGAATATAAAAAGTTTCACTTTAATTCTAAATTTTCTTAAATTCAATTCCGACCTTTCTCAAAGAGATGAAAAAATTTAAAGTTATGTTCCAAATATTTTTCCGGAAGAAGAAAAGTTCAACTACGATTCTGAATTTTCTCACTGAAAATGAAATAAGTTATTGATCAATTCTATTTTCCCAACATAATATAAAACATTTCCACTTCAGCTAAGATTTTTCTCAAAGATATGAAAAATTTTTAAATACTGTTCCAAATTTTTCATAGAATATATAAAAATTCAAATTCTATTCTGAATTTTACCAACGAACACAATTCAGTTTTCATTTCTCCAGAGAAAATAAATATCTTCCACAGATTATTTTTCATGAAGATAAAAAAAATTTTACATAGAAGATAGGAAAAGTTATACTATGATTGTAATTATTTTCTATGAAGATAAAAAGTTTCACTTCAATTTTAAATTTTCTCAAAGAAGTGAAGAAAAGTTCAACTTCGATTCTGAATTTTCGCAATGAAAATGAAATAAGTTATTGATCAATTCCATTTCCCCAAAATAATATAAAAATTTTCCACTTCAGTTCAGATTTTTCTCAAACAGATGAAAAAATTTTAAATGATTTTCCAATTTTTTTCATAGAAGATAGAAAAGTTCAAGTTCTCTTCCGAATTTTACCAAAGAACATAATTCAATTCTAATTTCTCCAGAGAAAATAAAAAGCTTCCACGTCAGTTTTAAGTTCACCAAGACATAAAAAATTTAAAGTTCAGTTCTAAATTTTTCCATAGAAGATAAGAAAAGTTATACTATGATTTTGATTATTTTCATGAAGACTTTAAATTTTTTATGTCTTTGAGAAATTAGGAACTGAAATGGAAGCTTTTTCATTTTCAATGGTAAATTTCAGAATTGAGCTAACTTTTTTTCTCTTCTCTAAGAAAATTCATATGAGACCTTACACATTTTGCACTTCTTCGAGAAAAATCAGAATTAAATTAGAGTTTCATATATTCCTGAAAAATATTCAAAATCAAAGTATAGCTTTTCCTATCTTCTATGAAAAATTTGGAACAATGTTTTAAATTTTTTCATCTCTTTGAGAAAAATCTGAACTGATGTGGAAAATTTTATATTATCTTTGGAAAATATAATTGATAAATAACTTAGTTAATTTTCATTTACAAAATTCAGAATCGAAATGAAACTTTTCTTCTTCTGAACAAATATTTGGAACATAACTTTAAATTTTTTAAAATCTTTGAGATTGGTCTTAATTAAATTTCAGAAAATTTTTAATTGAAGTTAAACTTTGTATCTTCATTAAAATAATTAAAATCATTGTGTAAGTTTTTTTATCTGCTATTGAAAAACTTAGAACTGAACTGTAAATTTTTTATTTATTGGTAAACTTAAACTGAAGTGTAAGATTTTTATTTTATATGGAGAAATTAGAATCGAATTATATTATGTGTTAAAATTCAGAAAATAATTTAAACTTTTGAATCTTCTATGAAAAAATTTGTAACTTCATTTTAAATTTTTTAATCTGTTTGAGAAAAATCTGAATTGAAGTGGAAAATTTTTATATTATTTTTGGGAAATAGACCTGATCAGTAATTTATTTCATTTTAATTGCGAAAATTCAGAATCGAAGTTGAACTTTTCTTCACTTCTTTGAGAAAATTTAGAACTAAAGTGAAACTTTTTATCTTCCTGGAAAATAATCACAATCATAGTATAACTTTTTCTATCTTCTATGGGAAATTTTTTTTATCTTCATGGAAAATAATCTGTGGAAGCTATTTATTTTCTCTGGAGAAATTAGAATTGAAATGTGTTCTTTGGTAAAATTCAGAAGAGAACTTGAACTTTTCTATCTTCTATGAAAAATTTGGATCTGCGTTTAAAAATTGTTTCTCTCTTTGAAAAAAATCTGTCCCGTAGTGGAAACTTTTTATATATTTTTTTTGTGACATAGAATTGATCAGGAGCTTATATCATATCCAGCGTAAATACACAGCCTCTTAGTTGAGCTTTTCTTCTTCCGGGGACATTATCAAGTCCCAAGCTATCATTACCTTATCTCATTGAGATTGGTTGGAACTGAATTTAAGAAAATTTAGAATTAAAGTGAAACTTTTTATCTTCATGGAAAAAAATCTGTGGAAGCTTTTTATTTTCTCTGGAGAAATTAGAATTGAATTGTGTTCTTTGGTAAAATTCAGAAGAGAACTTGAACTTTTCTATCCTCTATGACAAATTTGGAACAGTGTTTTAAATTTTCTCATCTCTTTGAGAACAATATGAACTGAAGTGGAAACTTTTTATATTATTTTGGGAAAATAGAATTGATCAATAACTTATTTCATTTTCATTGAGAAAATTCGGAATCGAAGTTGAACTTTTCTTCTTCCGTGAAAATATTTGGAACAGAGCTTTAATTTTTTTCATCACTTTGAGAAAAGTCTGAAGTGAATTTAAGAAAATTTAGAAATAAAGTGAAACTTTTTATCTTCCTTGAAAATAATCAGAATCATAGTATAACTTTTACTATCTTCTACAGAAAAATTTAGAAGTGAACTTTAAATGTTTCATGTATTGGTGAACTTAAAACTGAAGTGAAAGCTATTTATTTTCTCTGGAGAAATTAGAATTGAATTATGTTCTTAGATAGAATTCAGAAGGGAACTTGAACTTTTCTATCTTCTATGAAAAATTTAGAACAGTATTTTAAATTCTTTCATCTGTTTGAGAAAAATCTGAATTGAAGTTGAAATTTTTATATTCTCTTATGAATATAGAATTTATATGTTCAAACACAAAAAATCTCACACACACACAAAAGATTACACACACACACACAAAAACATACACACACAAAAAAACTTACACACACACAAAAACTAAAACGCACAAAAAAACATACACACACACAAAACAATAAAAACACACATAAACTTACACACACACATAAACTTAACCACACACACAAAAACTGACAAATACAGAAAAAAATAAATAAACACAAATAATAATACACACGCAAAAAAATAAAATTACACCCAACCAAAAACTTACACACACACAAAAACATAAAAAAACACAATAAAAAAAACACACACAAAAAAACTTACACACACACAAAAACATACACACACACAAACGCATACAAACAAAAACAAAATATTAAACAAAAAAAAAAGCTTACACACACACAAAAACAACAATACACACAAATAAACTAAAACACACACACACAAGAACTTACACACACGCACACACAAAAACTTATACACACTCATAAACTTACACACACACACAATATATTACAAACACACACACAAACATACACACACACAAAAAATAACACACACACAAAAACTAACACACACACAAAAACAAACACACAAAAAAAATTACACACACACAACAAAATACACACACACAATAGAGTACACACACACACAAAAACTTGCGAGCCAACAAATAACTTACACACACACAAATAAATAACAACCAAAAAACCAATACACACACAAAAAAAACTACAGACAAAAAAAAAACTTACCCACACACAAACTAATACACACACACAAAAACAAAACAAAACGCAAATTCATACACACACACACAAAACATACACACACAAAATCATACACACACACAAAAAAACTAACACAAACAAAACACATTACACACAAAAACAATTACACACACACACATACTTACACACACACACACATACACTAAAACACAAACACAGACACATAAACACACACACACAATCACAAACACAAACAAACAAACTCAAACAAACACAAACAAACATACACACACACACAAAAACTTACGCAAACACAACAACTAACACACAAATACAAAATAACACACAAACGAAATCAAAAACACACATAAACACATACACTAAAAAACAAACAAACATACACAAACGAAATTACACACACACACACAAACTTGCAAAAAAACAAAAAAACTTACACACACACAAAAACTTACACACACACAAAAAAAAAACTTACACACACACAAAAAATTAAACACACACAAAAACATACACACACACACAAAAACATACATAAAAAAAAAAAAATAAATAAACACAAAAAAAAAAAAACAAAAAAAAACATAAATAAACACAAAAAACTAAAACACAAAAAAAAACTTACACATGCAAAAAAAAACTTAAAAAAACAAAAAAACTTAAAAACACAAGAAACTAAAAAAACACAAAAAAAAAAAAAAAACTTACACACACACAAAAACCATACACACAAAAAAAAATTAAACACACACACAAAAACTTACACACTCAAAAAAAAACTAACACACACACACAAAAAATAAAACACACAAAAAATAAAAAACAAAAAATAAATAACAAAAACACATAAAACTAAAAAAAAAACTAAAAAAAAAAAAAAAAAATAAACAAAAAAAAAAAATTAAAAACAAACAAAAAAAAATACACACACAAAAAAACTTACACACACACACAAAAAAAAGCAAAAAAACAAAAATACACACACACACAAAAAATTAAACACCCACCAAAAAAAACTAAAGCACAATAAAAAAAAGACACACAAAAAAAAAACTTACACACACACAGAAACTTACACACACACACAAAAAAATACACACACACAAAAAATAAAAAACACACAAAAACTTAAATAAAAAAAAAAAACTTACACACAAAAAAACTTACATAAACAAAAACACACTAAAGAAACACAAAAAATTAAAAAAGCAAAAAAAAAACTAGAACAGACAAACAAGAAAATACACACACAAAAACTTACACACACAAAAACTAACACACACACAAAAACTTATTACACACACATACACACACGAAAATTTTATATTATTTTATGAAAATAGAATTTATATGTGCACACACAAAAAAACTCGCACACACACAAAAACTTACACACACACACAAACAAAAACTCTAAGCTAAGACTCTAAGCTAAAAACTCTAAATTCTTAAATAAAACTAAACTAAACTAGAACACTAACTGAAAATCAAAGTTAAAACATCAAATTCTTAACTAAAATTAAACTAAACTAGAACTCTAACAAAAACTCTAAGCTAAGACTCTAAGCTAAAATTCTAAACTCTTAACTAAAACTAAACTAAACTATAACTTAAATAAAAAATCCAAGATAAAAAATATAAAATATTAAATAAAACTAAAAAAGAAATATAAATGAAAATAATATTTGAAAAAATCAAAATATTATATAAAATTAAACTAAACTATAACTCTAACAAAAAAAATATAAGATAAAATTCTAAAATCTTAACTAAAACTAAAATAAACTAGAACTCAAATTAAAACTCTAAGCTAAGACTCTAAGCTAAAACAACAAACTCTTAACTAAAAACTAAACAAAAACTATAACTGAAACTAAAAGTTAAAAAAATCAAACTCTTAAATAAAATTAAACTAAACTAGAACTCTAACAAAAAAACTCTAAGCTAAGACTAAGCTAAAACTCTAAACTCTAAAATAAAATTAAACTAAACTAGAACTCTAACAAAAACTCTAAGCTACGACTCTAAGATAAAACTCTAAACTCTTAACTAAAACTAAAATAAACTATAACTTCAACAAAAAATCTAATCTAAGACTCTAATCTAAAAACTATAAATTATTAACTAAAAATAAACTAAACTATAACTATAACTGAAACTCAAATGTAAAAAATAAAAATATTAAATATAACTAAAATAAAATATAAACATAGATAAAAATATAATATAAGACTATAATATAAAAATCTAAACTCTTAAATAAAACTAAACTAAACTAGAACTTCAATAAAAACTCTAAGCTAAAAAACTCTAAACTCTTAACTAAAACTAAACAAGAACTCTAACTGAAACTCAAAGTTAAAACATCAAACTCTTAACTAAAATAAAATTAAACAAGAACGCTAACAAAAAGCGGCGCATTCCAGCGGTACCTTTATGTAGCACACCCCTGTAGCGCTTCCCCCGATCCATAGTACATAATCCTGTGGTACCTCCCCATGCGGTGCATTCTGTGCTCATGGTAGGTCTCAGGCTCAATGGATAGTGTAATACTGGAGGGAGGGTCTCGGGGTTCCGGGGTGCCTGGGGGTGGTCCGGGGTCCTGGTGCGGAGCTGAAAGGGGTTGGTGAAGGTCTGCAGAGGGTGTTTGGGTAGCTGTGGGCTCTGGGGGAGCTCTGTGGGCCTTGGAGGACGGGGGGGTGCGTTCGGGGTTGGGGTGGGGGATTAGAACCCTGTGGGGTTGGGGTAGAGGACCTCACAACACTGTTCAAATGGAACTTGTGTATTATAACGACCACAGAGTTTCACCCTCAAATTCTCTTCTAAAACCTTTCCTAAAATCTTCTTTCAAAATCTCTCTAACTGTTTCGCCCAAATAATCCCATAAAATGGATAAAACGGTTTCGCCCAAATAATCCCTAAACGTAATTTCAGCGTGTTCCTTTTGTTTGGCATCTCTGCGCTAACGCATTTCAAATTTCTAGGAAACCCTTTCCTACATTAATCTCTACATCTCATAAATTTTCCTAGCTAAACTATTAGGGTTTCGTTAGAATATCAATTTATCTCTCCGACTTAAAGCTCCGTGAAGCCGTATTTAAAAATAGAATTTCTATCTCTTTAGACTCCCGTATAATTCCAAGATAACAAGTGATGTCATTTATCATTCCTGACACTAAAGATCAATGAAGCCCTATTTAAAAATAGAATATTAATTTTTCTCTCTGACCTAAAGAACGTTTATCCCTCAGACCTAAGATTAAAGAAGCCTTAGTGTTTCTTAATTTCCCCTTCGTGAATCAATAATTTTCCCGCCGATTATGTAAATCAATGCACATGTGCTACTCGTGACAGGACCACGTGGTTTATGGTTTTCCAAGTGAGAAAGTTCCTGTTTTTCAAAGTGAGAAAATTCCTGTTTTTCAAATTCTCACTGACAAAAACCATAAGACATCCATAATTTGATGTTCACATCCATGAAAAACATCAAATAAATTGAACACGACACATAACCATCCAAGAAAACACCCATAAATGTAACAAAATTCCTGTTTTTTCAAGTGAGAAAATTCCTGTTTTTTCATTCTCAGTGAGAAAACCATAAAACAGACATGAATTGCTGTTGACATCCATAAATGTGACAAAGTTCCTGTTTTTTCATTCTCACTGACAAAAACCATTAAACATCCATGAAAAACATCAAATAAATCGACCAACACACATAACTATCCAAGAAAACATACATAAATGTGACAAAATTCCTGTTTTTTCATTCTCATTGACAAAAACCATAAACCACGTGGTTCTATGATAATATATGGTGTTAAAAAAAGTTGTAGGTGGCAGCAGGGGTGGGCAATGGGGCTCAATAAGGCCCTTCTACTAATGTTTGGCATTTGGGTAAAATCACGATTGAGAATAACCTATGCAATGACTAAAATATCAATCTAAAATATCAAAGTTTTTTTTATTTCCGCTATATATTCCTTAAACATTCATATTTTGCGTCATTTTCACAAATCCCCTTCAACAATTCCTCAACCACTAGTTTAAATTTCTTTGTGCATGCCAACTATACTCGGCTTGTTTATATGTTATTCTTTGTTTTCAACTTGACGTTTTATGCTTATTATTTTCCTGGATATTCAATTTACTTTATTTTGTACGAAGCCCAGTTCTCTTTTTTTTTGTGTTAACTAACTTCTTCTAGATTATTTTCATGAAATTATTAAAAAAAATTCTTTTTTTCTATTCTATTATATTTCTTTTTTCTACTTTCCTTTTTTCTTTCTACTTTCTTTAGTAATTTACCATTCCTGGTCCTTATTTACTCTCATTTTCTCTTTTACCTTCAAATATCAAAAGAAAAATTATGAAAATAAAGTAATTCTGCATTGAAAAATTTAGTCGGAAGAAAGACATTAAGAAATAAGGTAAAATATGAAGGATCTCGGATAAATCTTCTCTTCATAACATTTATTTATATATTATTTACTGTTTCCAGTTTTGCATTTTATTCTTATTATTTTGTTTCATATTCAGTTTTTTTTTTATTTTAAAAATTCCAGTTCTGTTTTTTTTTCTATCACTAACTTCTGCAGTACTGTTTTCAAGAAATGACTCAAGAATGTTCGTCGTTTTTATCTATTTTAATATCTTTCTTGCTCCAACCTTCCTTATTTTATCCTTCTTCTTTTTTTAATTTGCCATTCTTACTCCGTATAAAAAAAAGAATTTAAAAGCCACATTATGCGAGAAATAATAGACAAGTATCCAATGAGTGGATAAGCAGATCGATAGCCTATACTTATGACGTCTATTTGGTAATTCGTGACTCTTGAAGTGTTTGCTTTCTAAGGTGTGGTAACTGATTAAAAAATAAGCCAATTTAACGAAATATGGAAGCTTAGGATCAGAATAATGCTTTATAAATGTTTTTTTTCGACCAGAGTCTAGCATCGTTTTTGTGAAGAATACCAGATGGTTTTAAAGAAATTTGGTTTGAAGAATTTTACCCTGAAGAGCTTAAAAATAAAATGCTATTAACTTAAAAATAAATGGTAAATATAAAATTTGTAGAATTCCTGTGACAAGAGCAAATTAAACATGTGACTAATATTTTTGCTAAGAAAGGTTGCCTTGCAACACTGTAACGAGCATAATTGAAAAAGAGCATTGTTCGGCGCTGCACTTCTCTCCATGGCCACCCCTGCAAGAGCTGTAATCCAAATAACAAACTGTTGGCTGGACCCAACGAACTGTCAGTAGATGAGAGCTTCGACTTTAATTGATTTTTTTTTTCGCCTTTACCAAAATCTCAATCCATCTCTCGACAAAAAAGAACCGAAACTACCAAAAATCTACCAAAAACTCTGAATCATCAGAAAATGTCACTTTCTGCCTTTCTTTGTTTTTATATGGGAGTTCCCCGTGGTCTTTCAGGGATTTTTTCTGGAGCAGAAGAAATCAGTTGCAGACAATTCAATTTGTATTAATTCGCACATTTATGAACACCGTCCGCTCCACATTGGTTATCTTGATTCTCCCCATTTGACAGTTTATAATCATTTTGCTGATAGAGAAAATTGAGTCAGCGCTTTAGAAGCGCTCAATGGATACTGCAAAATGGAGCAACTGAAAATTCTTGCACCTGGACAAAACAGATGGCTCTCAGTTCATGACGTAGACGTCATGACGTCATGAGGTGACGTCGTTCAGTCTAAGACCGTTTTTTCTCCTATACAATGGGAGTCCTTGAAGCTTTATTTCATGATTTTGGGGTTTGAGGACACTACGCATGGACGCGTCCATGTTTTTTGGGGGGTGAGGACACCAGCATGGAGCTTGTGATGTATTCATTACAAACCCCACCACAAAGTATTTTCAAGAATGGAAATGACAGTTGATCCTGAAAATAGTTTTTACTTCCCTCGGAAATTTATATATACTTAGCCTTAGATTCAATGGAATAAACTACCAAGTTGACCGGTGTCGTGAAAACTAGTGGGTTAACTAGACTACAAAAAATAGAAACTGAAAGCTAAGAGGGAGAAGAATTAATTTGTCAGCTTGCGAATTTTATAAATAGGCCATCGCTCAAATGCAAAAAATAACATCAATTTTGATGAAGATATCTTTGAGGTGGCCAGAAGGTTAATTTGCTACGTAACAGGAGGAGGGGCAATCGCCCCTCCCAGAATATGGTTTCTCCCCTCCCTCTGACCCTAGTTTGCCCTCCCCCAGTTGATTTTTTTCTTCAAAAGTCTTGTCAGAACTAAGATTAGCCTACATAATTCAAGCATCCACAGAAACGGATCATTTGTCTTTAGTATATCTTTACCTTACGGTACTATATGGCTCATTTTTTAGTTTTCATTATTATTTTCACTTGATTTGGGACAATTGGCTCCAACAAAAATTGACCTACGAAATCTCACTTTTCTATCCGGAATTGCATCTGACTCCTGGAAATTTTTTTTTTTTAACTTTTAGAATGTGGGATTTCGTTTGCGAATTGCTCCAATGCTTCCAAAACAGAATGTAAAATAAAAAACAGGACTGAGTTAATTGAAGCTGCCGCACCGAATTTCAATAGAAAATTTTAAAAATATATATTTTTTCAAAGTCTTGGGGGGGGGGGGCAAATACCACCCTGCTTCTCTCCAAATGACGTTCCTATCTCTGCTTGTTTCCATTTCCTTGTTTCTCTATTTAATAGTCCCAAATTTTCTGACCCAGGAATGCCTTTTATCTGGAATGTTTACCTTTTTCATTTCTGCCATTTAGGTCGAGAGTGGTAGATGATACATTTAGTAACACTAAAAGTCTATTTGGGTCATGGTTAGCACAAAATTTTGCAACAAAAAAATAAACAACAAAAACACACTAGTAAATCCAAACTGAATAAACCAGTTAAAGAAACGGTCCCCATGTGTAATACCCACGCCAATCAGCCTTCCCAACTCTTTAACCCCACAAAATTTCTATCCCCTAATTTAATATCAACTCATGCTTCCCTTCCAAAGCACCCCAGAAAATTTCCTTCTCCAATCTTTTCATGTCCTTGTAAAAAAAAAAAAAAAAAAAAAAAAAAAAAAAAAAAAAAAAATCTGTCAATAAGTACAAGTTGTTATTTTTGTGATTCTTATACGATAGTTAGTTTCTGAAACTAGATATGTCATATCATGACAATTTGTTTCATTTATCATTCGCAGTAGCAGGGCTAGACAATGTTGACCTCCAAGTCTTGCAATGTTGACCCTAGAAGCTTCTACAGTAACCAAAATTGTCGTTGTGTCTAAACACAGATCCCTTTCCTTCATGATAAATATGGTGGTTTCCCACAATTTCTGCCATCTAAGGCGAGGAAAAAACATCCATTTACCCTACCTACAGTGGTACAGAAGCTCTATGTTACGGGTTAGGATTTTCTTCAGAGAGGAATAAGGGTGGGAAAAGAGAGTCTTTTTGGCCTCAAACATCTGAATTTTTTTGAAGGACATTTTTGTGGCCTGATGTGGCAGAATGCATCCTTATAATACTCTTTATAAGAAAAAATAGAATATTCTATCAATAAGAATGAGTTGTTAGTTATGAGTCGTAGACATAGTTAGTTTCTGAAGCTAGCTGTGTTGTCACATGGCAAAGTGTTTCATTTATCATTTGCAGTAACGTAACGTTACAGACGACACGTCCTTCAAGTGACGTCTGGTATAGATGAACCGGGAGGACTTCAATGGGAACTTGCTGGTATGCTGCTATTGGCATGGTTGCTCTGCATCATCTGCATCTGCAAGGGAGTTAGATCTACCGGCAAGGCAGTTTATGTTACAGGTATTCTCTCGGATTCTATTCTAAAATTTTCAGTTAGATCAATATGTGCAATAATTATTAAATTAGCTTTGAATTAACTAATTATTATTTCAATTATCAAATTGCTCTAAATTAACGAATGTGCGTGATGATATGCCAAAAGTTCCGATACTTTAGCAAAATAGAAGTCTGGAACAGTATACTGGCGTAGCCAAACGAAAGGCTGCACCTGACACATTTCTTTCACTTTCACAACAAAGAGTCAAAAGTTCCGATACTTTAGCAAAATAGAAGTCTGGAACAGTATACTCGCGTAGCCAAACGAAAGGCTGCACCTGACACATTTCTTTCACTTTCACAACAAAGAGTCAAAAGTTCCGATACTTTAGCAAAATAGAAGTCTGGAACAGTATACTCGCGTAGCCAAACGAAAGGCTGCACCTGACACATTTCTTTCACTTTCACAACAAAGAGTCAAAAGTTCCGATACTTTAGCAAAATAGAAGTCTGGAACAGTATACTCGCGTAGCCAAACGAAAGGCTGCACCTGACACATTTCTTTCACTTTCACAACAAAGAGTCAAAAGTTCCGATACTTTAGCAAAATAGAAGTCTGGAACAGTATACTCGCGTAGCCAAACGAAAGGCTGCACCTGACACATTTCTTTCACTTTCACAACAAAGAGTCAGAAAGGGAAAAAAATTCCTCTGTTGCACTTACCTCGACTAGTTGCATGTATCAACTTTGTGGGGGCATATCTGCTATATATTCAAGAAGACAGTAGCATTTTTTCAAACAAAATCTATGGCTGGAAACAAAAATGTGACTGCTAGTTGGTTTGTGGGGGCTTATTTACTATATGATTGATATGGGGGAGGTTAGTTATTTTTCGGGCATAAAAGTTGTTTGAAAGCAAAAAAATAATAATAAGAACCATTCCCCCCAGAGTTTAATTTAATGTAGCGGAGATGGAAGAGGACAGTTTTTTTTTCTGAAATAAACTTTGCCTGAAAGCAAAAAAAGAACGCCTCCGCTTGTGTAGTTTGTGGAGACATACATGTTATGTAATATAGAAGAGGTAGACTAACTACAAATGCAATAAAAACAAACTAAAAAAAATAAGCCTCCTCTATTTCTATGTGTAGAGGCAAATTTACTTCATAGTTAGCATGAGCAAAACCAGCCATTTTTGGGGGAAAAATATTTTTCAAAAAAAAAAATAAATACGTCGGCAATAGTTTCATATTTCGCTCCCTATATACTACATAATAGAGATACCAAACATTATTTAGAAAATATTTTGTCCAAAAAAATATACGCCCGCTAGTTCCATTTGTGGCGACATATTTAATTTATGACATAGATGGTGGAGACCATCTTTGTTACCATCTTCAGACCATCGTTGTAGACCATCTTCAATTTTTCCAATCAAAATTTTATCTTAGCGGACCGCGGATCACAAATGTTACGTTGCATTTTTAAGTTGCATTTTAATACACTATAAACCAAAATAAAGCAAAATTTAGACTGCATAGTTTTTATATTAAAGATGTTTCTGTGTTTAATTCCCTTAGCGAAAAAATATACCCAGGGATATTTTGAAATCCTAGCTTTTGTGTAAATTGCGAAAGTATTTGGTATACTCAGTCGTCCCCGAATGGTTTGGGAACAGGTCATAAAGAAGGGCTTATATGAAATTAGAACTTCAGGGGGATGGGTAAAGAGTGAAGCTATTAATAAATTGGGATGGAAATGAGCACAGCAGTATTGGCTTCAGGTGGCTTGGTGCTACACTAAGTTGTTAGTATCAGTATTAGTCTTTCATTCTGTATAGAATGTATATTTTAGATTGTCCATTTTTTTTTATTCTAAACATACACCTTTTAATATGTTTTGAACCCTACAAAAGTTCTTGAAAGCAAAAAAGATCTGCATAACTCTGGGGAAAAAAAAGGGGGAAACACAAAACAGTTCCATCCTAACCAGCAATTGTAAAATACAGTTCGAGCTTCCTGGTTACCTCTTGATAGAGGTTTTTGTGTGGCTTAATACTGGAGTATGTATCCATGCAAAATTTTGTAATTATTTTTTATTTTAATTTGTAACTATTTCAGATATTCGGAATTTCTGAAATTATATAAAGTTCCTCCACGGAAATCATTTTATTTTCTTCGTGACGTTTACCATTCTTTCGGTTATAACCTTCTGAAAGAGATTTCAGTCTTTCATAGAAAAATTAAATATATTATTAAAGTGTCAAAATCTGTACCTATCTTACCATCTGTTTTTCTTTTTAATTTGTATTTATTATAGGTATTTCAAGTTTTACAGCTGAAAAAATTTCACCATCATTTAAAAACTTTCTCAGTGTCTGCACCATTTCCATAGATAGCACCGTACATATTTTTCAATCATAACTTTATGTATTTTTTATTTATAAAAGCCTTTTGATAGAGGTGGTCAAATTTAATTCTGGCTTTAATTTTTTTATTTTTGTTTTCAGAAGAGTGTAATTTTTTTCCGAAACATACTAAAGAGTAGGTTTTTCTGTTATACTTGTAGTCTGAAAGGCTTTGCCACGAGAAAGCTTTGTAATCAAGTGTGTTTTCTAAAAGTTTGTTCTTGTTCACATGTTTCTTTGTGTGAAAAATTCTTAGATCTTTCTTTCAGCAATCGTTTTAAATTGCTTAGGATAGTTTTCTAGCGTATGCCGACTTCAAAAATATATGAGATTCTGCCTAGTTCCCATGTTTTTTTGAAATAGTGAATCTTGGAATTTTTTATTACTTGAAGTAATAAATTTCAACAAATTTTTGAAGCCATTGCTTTGAAACTAGGATTGCTGAAAAAATATAATAAATTTTGTTCACATCATTTGAAAAATTTCTCAGTGTCTGCACCATTTCCATAGATAGTATCGTAATTGCTTTTTAATCATAATTTTATTTACTTTTTATTTATAAAAGCCTTTTGATAGAGGTGTAAAAAGTTAATAGAAAGTAAAAATCTACAACTTACGAACTATCTGCCTTTACTAATAATTTGTGTTTGTTTCAGGGCTTTCAAATTTCACAAATTATAAAATTTCGTTCTTTTTTGTACCATATTTACTATTTTTCAGCTACATTTCCATACGTGATTCTGACTATCCTTTTAATTCGTGGCCTTACGCTAGAAGGGGCTTGGAAAGGTATCATCTTTTACCTCTATCCAGATTTCACAAAGGTCCTCGATTTTATACATGAGCATCAGATTTCACAAAGGTCCGCGTTTTTAATTGTAAAAACCTTTTGACAGAGGAGGATAATGTTGCTAGGAAGTCAAAATCTAAAACTTATGTATTATCTGTCTGTACTACTAATTTGCTTTTATTTTAGGGTTTTAAAATTTCACAAATTATAAAATTTCGTTCTTTTTTCTACCATTTTTTTTTATTTTTCAGCTACTTTTCCATACGTGATGCTGACTATCCTTTTAATTCGTGGCCTTACGCTAGAAGGTGCTTGGAAAGGTATCGTCTTTTACCTCTATCCAGATTTCACAAAGGTCTTCGACACTCAGGTGAATATTTTTATGGTATTTCAGGTAAATTTATATAAATGGTATACGATACCAAAGAGAGAATTTACAGGTGATTGTTTATGGTTTCAAGGAGATGGAGGCTCTTCCTGTTGGATTTTGGAAAGATTTCTCTTAACCACCTCTTCCTATCCATCATCTTATTTTTGCCAGTTATTACAAACATTTAATGTCCTATCAAACACGAAAGATTCATCCTTACTGAAAAAGGGGGGTCCTCTCTACCACCACTCTTAACATTTAGACTAAATATATTCATAGAAATTATAATGAGGTGAGGGGGTAAATTGCTCCTTTCTGTACGGTGACTTGAAGAACCCTTCACAAAAAAATTTGGTTACCTAAAAGTATACTTCTTGAGGCATCATTCCCCTCCAATCACAGAAGGATCTACTGTCTCCCTTTAAACTTTGTATGATAGTCTTGTATGATGTTCCTTGCTCCTTGTATGATGGTCTCAATTATTCTGAGTACAATAAAAGACCGAAGGCCTGAGAACAGCCAGGCAAGGCGGAGCTGCCTTAGCTAGGCTGTCTTCGTTTCAAATAAAGGAAACCCTTAGAAAACACTATACAGTTTCGATTTTCCAGAGATATACCCTTTTATGATTATTATTGCTTCGTAGACGCCAATTTTGTTGATGAAATATGCAATAATACAGGTTGTCTGAAAAAATTGCCAGCCCCATTCAAAACCAAGGCTTGTCAAAGAGTTTTAAGATTTGGTTCAGGCTCAGGCTTTGCCTCAGGTTTTGTTATATTTATACAAAATTAAATTTCAGATATTTCATATAATAGCTAAAATTAGTGCCATAGGGGGTAAAAATATTTTCCAAGGCTATTTTCAAGAACTCAAATATCGTTTACTCAAATATCGCTACTATTTTTTATTACTTTCAGCTAAAGATGCAGCATAAAGACAAGTTTAGCCCCTAAAATGCTTTGGCTCTGGTATATTATTTTTCCCACGCGGCTTTCAATAGAATGTTAGGTGTTAGAAACTTGGGAGGAGTCTCATTCGGTTGGAAATTAAAAAAATCTAGTGTCGGTTCGAAGAGTTAAAAATGATTGGATAAAACCAGAATGCAATTTTACACAATTTTTTGTGTCTTACGTATTATTATCGTGTGACATCATGACCGTAAAAACTTTTTCGTATGCTGACAAGTGGTCAGCGTTGTGCAGGTATGGATCTCCTGATTTGATGCCTTCGGTCGAGAATACAATGTTGGGGGTTGGGGGAAAATCATGACGTCATGCTAAAGTCCCAGCAAAAATAGTGACTTACTCTTTACTAGGTTACAGCTAAGTACAAGCTGAAGGACGTTTCCTGTGTGGGATGTAAATACAAAATAATAAATTCCAATAATAAGGTGGGACGACTGAGTTTGAAGTTATTGCCAGAGGATATTTTTGTGAAAGAAGAGCTGCGTTTTCAGGCTCAGCCGGTTCGAACACGGGTTGTTCTCGTCTAGTAAATCAATTGTTTTCACAAAGCGGGTTCTTGAGGAAAACACGGGGTTGAAGCTCCGAACCCTCTGAAACTAGACGAAGCTAGACGAAAAACTAGAAACTTGAAACTAGACGAGAACAACCCGTGTTCGAACCCACTGAGCCTGAAAACGCGGCTAAGATAGTAAGATAAGGAGAGAAGAGGGGAAGTACAGAAAAGACAATATGGAGTGGAATGAGATCTTTGGACGCAGCTTTGATACAATTTCAAATAAACATTAAAATACCACAAAACAAAAAGGTCTAATAGGGTTTTAGAAAGCAGAAGTATTGGGGTGTTACCGTGTTTCAGTACTCTTCGGGGTGAAACTATGACTCAGAAAGAAAAGTATTGGGGTGTTACCGTGTTTCAGTACTCTTGGGGGTGAAACTATGACTCAGAAAGAAAATGTACATATGAGTATTAAACCATGGAAAATTCCGATATTTTTTAACCCAAGCAAAGCGAGGCCCGTTCTCGATAGATTCATTCGCCCTGAACTGCTTACTATCTACCACGAGCGAAGGCATGCTATCATAAAGCCCACGGAGCAGCATGTTTGCTAGACAAAGAGCCTGCAAAGCGAGGGCTTGTTTGCCTAGTAGTAGCATAAATTGCATATAATTTTGTTTTGTTCGTTGTCTTGAAGGAAAATAATAACAATATTTTGTAAATTAGTCTAGCTTGGAACATAATTAAAATCTGCAAAAGTTGAAGCATGCGAAATGTGATTCTTTGCTTTTGAAAACGGATGAATGAGAGCCGTTAAATTTCGCAAAAGGAAATGAGGCTGCCGAGGTCTGCTTATTCGTGAAATTTCCCAAGTGAAAATATCAAAGAAAAGAAGCTATTCATGATTTTAAAATAACATCTGTCGTATATAATTGGGATTAACTTTGTTTAACTAGCATTTTGAATTATTCTTTAGTATTATGTGTCTTTGCTGTTCAAGTAAAACTGCTGTTCAAGTAAACTGCTGTAAACACAAACGTAAACTGCTGTAAACGCTGTTCAAGTAAACACACATGAACTGCTGTTCATGTGAGTTTGCTGTTCAAGTAAACTGGTGGATGCTGTTCAAGTAAAACTGCTGTTCAAGTAAACTGCTGTAAACACAAACGTAAACTGCTGTAAACGCTGTTCAAGTAAACACACATGAACTGCTGTTCATGTGAGTTTGCTGTTCAAGTAAACTGGTGTTCAAGTAAACTCCTCGAAGGCCTTCTAAGGGCAAAAATCGTATATCAAGTAGCCCTATTTGGAAATTTAGTACTTTCACTAAACTCGGGCCTTTGTTACCCAGGAAGTTGTTCCTTGGGATCTAGAATTGAGGAATTATCTTGCTCATTTTGGGATGTTAAGGTATGTTCCAATTCTAGTTCCCTCTCAAAATCAAATTTTAAAATGATGGCACGATTGTACCCCTCGGTATATAAGATACTGCTACCATAAATACTTTTTAAAAATAATAAGACATTCAGAGGCAGTACTTAACTCTTTAGAAAAAATATTGTCCAGTTTCCAAAACGACTGTGGTATTGCGAGTATGATATTATGATTTGAATTTGATTAAACCAAGTAGAAGTGTTCTATTTGTCTTGGTTTGCTTACTATTGGCTTAGAAAATGTCAAATTAAAGGCTCGGCCCTTATTTTCTGTAAGTCAACTAAGAATAGTTCAAACTTGAGCAGAATATCTAAAGCATGTCTTGACTTAAAAATTTCAGAACAAGAGGTCATTAAGCCTCTGAGGTTATATAAAATTATAACCGGTTAATAAAATGAGGTTAATAAAAGGTTAATAAAATGAGGTTATATTAAGTACTTAAAAGTTTTTTAAGTTTCTTTTTATGAAAAGTTCTAAATGTGCTTGACGAGTCTTCAGACGCTTCTTGATGGGGAAGGAAACCATATTAATCTATTCTTTGCACCTAGGGTCTAAAGATAAAAGATAAAAGAGGAATTTGATATCTCTAAAATAGAACAATGAGAATTACAAAGAAAAGAAAAAAAAATCTACGAAAACGGTTACATTTTTTTTCAGTTTTTACACAAATATTAACTTTCTTGAGTTTTGACTAAAACTGATAAGTTAATTTTCGATTATTTAAATTTTAAGTAAATTTTGATTTTACTTATTTTGAAATTAGCATTGGCTCAATGCTAATTAATTTTGTTTGTACCGACTTGGGCTGAAGTTCAATTGTAATGGGCAGCAAAAAAGAAAGAAGAGTTCAATCGAAGTTCAGTTTAATCGAACTTCAAATCGAACTTTCCAAAATTTGATTCCCAAAGAGCTTAAAAAAGAAAAAAAATTATTTAAAATAATTGATAACTATCTATCTATTTTAATATGCTATCATATAAGTATTTATGCTATCATAAATACTTTTTAAAAATAATAAGACATTCAGAGGCAGTAAAATGTAACGTGGTGGAGGTGTAACGTGGTGTAACGTGATAACGAGGTGTAACGTGGTGCGTTTTTTGCAAAAAACGCAGAAAAACGTTTGAGTTATATAGAAAATATAATTAACAGCAGTATGTGTTTCAAATGTTTTATTTTTATGGCGATCTCTCATCCTACTTTCTCTTTAGTATCTTTCTTCTATTACACTTTTTGGTTCCCATTTTTTTTTACCTTTCTTGCACTTTGCATGATTCCTACAAATATCGGGGGGGGGACAAGGGGCAATACATCCTTTTATTTGTATAACGACAATGTGTGTAAGAGCTCTTTTTTCAAGCAAATTCAGTAATAAAGCAATAAAGTGTTATTTACCTTAGTGTTTCCTGTTTTCGAAATGCAGCAATAGCAGTTCCTTGTGCCATGTCCAAAATCTGTCAATAGCATAACTTAATATGCCACAGAAAGCAAGGACGTCATCAATATTCTATTTGGCCTGGCGAAAGGGGTTTAACAATGAAAAAATGTCTTTATGTAAGGGTTATATATTTAGAAATTCTGTTTTTCACATTCGGAAAGTCTGGACTACACTTAATCCTGAATTTTATGGCTTCTAATCAATCATTCCGTTTCTTTTCTTTATTTTCCCTATGTCCTCTCCATAAAAGATTATAAGTTAACCCCTCCTAGGGTGAAAGTATCAGTTTTCTATAGAATTATAAAAAGAAGTTAAAGAAAATCAATTACATTTAGTTTGAAATATTCAGTTCACAAATCATACTTCTACTTATGGCGTGGCCGATATAATTCAAGATCTCACCTAAGTCTATATTCAAAAATGTGCAATCTTGTATTTTTTACCTGATAAAAGATCACGGATGCGTGTTTATTTGTCTTTTTTGTTGTTGTTTTTTTCTTAGGGGGTGATCACATTGAAGTAGCAGTTTTATAAAATTGGGAGGGGGTGCGTTCGATGGGAAATTATGAGTTCTAGTCCGCTTTTTAAGTGACCAAAAAGATTGGAGGGTAAATAACCCCCCTCCCTTGTCCCTTTTTACCCAAAGTTATCCGATCAAAACTTATAGTCTTTTTGTTCAGCATA
>NC_142807.1:66007197-66037643 GCF_049724085.1 Artemia sp. Qi Xiang Cuo | reverse complement strand
TACGTTCAGTAGTTTGGCGAATATTTTCACCATTAACAAGACTACAAACAATTTCAGGCTTATTCGGTTTAATAACAGAATTTATAACATTCCAAGTCTTTCTCAGGTTACCCTCCGCATTTTTAAATCTATCACTCAGGTAATCTAACTTAGCTTTACGAAATATACTATTCAACTTATTACTATACCCTTTATAAATATTTACGTCGCTAATACTATTATTTAATGCGGACTTTTTATACAATTGCTGTCGCCTAGCTAGAGAAACTAGAATACTCTTCGTAACCCAAGGCTTCTTCGGCGAATCAAAATACTTACGTTTCTTCCTAACTTGACTACAAGCAACTACCGCATCCTTAGTCATCAAATTTAAAAACTAAAATGTTACCTTAAGATTAAATCAAAATGCACTGTATTAATGCTAAATCCCAGTAAGGCATCTCAGCAGTATCCCAAGAACGACTGAGGGTATTATGTTCAGACTTTCGGGGCTACTTCTGCTCTTAAAATTTAACCAAATCAAAATGGCGTAAGTGTATCCAAGCTATCAAAGTAAGTAAACACATTTTTTGCGTATGGTATCGAGTTTTCCATTTCAGGTCAACTAGAGGAGGTATGAAAATAAATTAAGCACTATTATTTATTTCCAGATTTTTAAAAGGATGTATGCTTTTAAAAATTGCTGAAAATTTTTCTCCAGCATACAAATAGTAGGCCAAACTGTAAAAAAGAAACGAAAAGATTTAAAGTTTTATTTTCTTTTTCCCTGAAAAGAATATGTCAATATAAAACTAACAGAAATTAATAAAAAAAACTTTTTCCACAAAATAAGTTTTTCAAAGAAAAGTAAAGAACTCAATTAAACAAAAAAATGAGCAAAAATAAAGTCAAATAATCTACCAATCCTTAAACTACCATAAATCAGCATCGATAAATAAATGAAACCCAAAACGAACAGAAATTACAATTATTAACCGAGTCAAACTCAAAACGAGAAAAAATTAACATTAATTGTACGCAAAACCACTATGCCTTCCCAAGGCCAGAACTTAATTTGCACTTTACTGAAAAAAATATAAATATTTTACTTGTATAACTTTAATAAATCAAATAATATTAACATTTTGATTACTAAATATCAGTATATGTATATTAAACTGACAATGCACATTCATTTATATTTTTTTTAGTAAAGTGCAAATTATTTTCCGGACTTGGGAAGGCATAGGATAGGTTTTGAGCCCAACTTATATTAATTTCTGCTCGTTTTGGGTTTGACTCGGTTATTTATTGTAATTTCTGTTCGTTTTGGGTTTCATTTATTTATCGATGTTGATTTATGGTAGTTTCACGCTTGGTAGATTATTTGATTTTATTTTTGCTCATTTTTTATTCACGAAATTTCGAAATTACCGATTCAATTTTACGTGTGGAGATGTTAAGGGTAATTGTCCGGTGTAAGTTTTCGCCAGGATTGAATTTTGTTTTGAATTTGTTTGTTTTTTTCCCAGGGGTGACCGTATCGACCCAGTGGTCCTAGAATATCGTGAGAGGACCCATTCGAACGGAAATTAAAAGTTCTAGTGTCCTTTTTAAGTGACCAAAAAATTGGAGGGCAACTATGCCCCTTTTTTCTCAAAATCGTATTATCAAAATTTTGAGATAGCCATTTTGTTCAGCATAGTTGAAAAACCAAATAACTATGCCTTTGGGAATATAATGACCCTCCCACAGCCCCTGGGGAAAGGTCTTTAAGTTAAAAAATTTGCCTATTGTTTACGCGTAGTATTTGTTATTGCATACATTTTTCCGGGGGGGGGGGGATTTCTGCTTGTGGGATTTCCCACGACAATAATTTTCCATGGGGAGGAAAGTTTCCAGGGGGTGAATTTTTCAGGGGAATCTTATATTAAGGGAATTTGTCAGAATTCCTATAAAAAAATTCTTCTTATATTTTGCTTTCTCTTTTCCGGCTCAATTTTACGAGTGGAGATGCTAAGGATAATTGCCCGGGGTAAATTCTCACCAGGATTGAATTGTCTAGAGAATAAATCCTTGGGGAGGGGAAATTTTTCCGTGGAGGTGTAGCCAGATTTCCTGGCATTATTTAAAAAATGATCAGAAATTTAAAAAAACAAGTTTTTTCAACTGAAAGTAAGGAGCAACATTAAAACTTAAAACGAACAGGAAATTATTCCGTATATGCGGGGTTACTCCTCCGCAACACCTCGCTCGTTAAGCTAAGGCTTGAATTCTGTCCCAATCCTTTAAGAACGATTCCTGAAACACTATGGTCGTTGAATTAGAACAATAAGAATTTTTTTTTAAGTACTAAAAAACTTTTACGTTTTAATGTTGCTCCTTACTTTCAGTTGAAAAAAACTTTTTCTTTTTTTAATAATATTTAAAAAACTATTAGAATTTAAACTAAAAAAAGTTTTTTCATCTGAAGTAAGGAGCAACATTCAAACTTAAAACGAAAATAAATTAATTACGTATATGAGGGGGGTTGCCTTTTTCCTAATACCTCCCTCTTTGCGCTAAGGTTTGACTTTTTATCCCAATTCTTTAAGAACGACTCCTGAAACCCAGGGGTCGTTTAATTAGAACATTAAGAATATTTTTTAAAAATACTGTGACACTATAGCGTGAAAATCGGGGTATTATGAAGGGGGCAAGCACCCTCGTATAAGTAATAGTTTCTGTTCGTGTTAATCTTTAATGGTGCTTATTACTTTCAGTTGAAAAAACTAGCTTTTTAGTTAATTTTATATTAAGATCATAGGATCCGGGAATAGACCTTTGTATATCATCCATTGAATAGTGTGCAAAATTGCTGAGACGAGATCCTTTGGAGGGGCTCTTTTGGAGGAGGAGGGGCTACAAATCCCTGTCAGAGAGGAAGATACGAGTAAAAACAAATTGCAGGGAAAATACTACATTTTTTTTTCTTTGAATCTAGCATGTTGTAGCTATTTATTTATATTTCGGGTCTTTCCAGAGCCGGTAAAAGGGAAAATATAATAGCCTGGAGATAGTCTCTTTATTTTAATATTAGAGTTTCTACGGTAGTTTTACTTCTAACATAATATTCTGCAGTTTCCAAATGTTAAAGTTTGCTTATAATGTTGATAAATAATAAAATTGGAGTTTAAGTTCACCTTGCACAGTAATAATTGCACATCACGAAATTGAGATCATTCTCATCGGTAGTTTTTGCTGCTTGGAAAGATAAAATTCATAATTTAAGAATTTTTACTGAAATGACTGAAAAGCAACTATTCATTGCGAACAATATGAGGTCGAAATTGTAGTTGTATAGAAGCAGATAACTGAAAGTAAATCATACTTAAAAAAAAAAAAACAGTTGTCCTAATAGTAGTTCCAACAGCGTAAATTATTTTTTCTTTTTTATCGTATAGCTATAGATATTTTACAGTGGTAATTTAAAAGGCAGCATATTGGCATCAAGACCGTATCAACCCCCCCCCCGTATTTTTTTCCGACTCGTTAAAACGTAACAATAAACAAATTTAGATGTGTTTTTAATTATTTTTGTAAACCTCCCCCCCCGCCCGTAAAAATAGCCCCCGAACAAAATCCAGGCTACGGCCTTGATTGGCATGCACAGATTTATAGCCCATTTACTACTACAACTACTAATAACAACGCACCGCAGCACCAAGCCACCTGAGGCCAGAACAGCTACGCACACTCCTCCTCCATCCCAATCTATTGAAAGCCTCCCTCTTCACACCCTCCTGGGAAGATCCCATTTCTTTTAAATCTTTCTTTATGATGTCCTCCCATCCCAACCGCAGACGACCTGCTTTCCGTTTAGCCCTAGACGGTTGGTCGTAAAGGACAATCTTTGACAATCTGTCATCATCCATAGAACATGCCCTAGCCATCTCAACCTTTCTTTCAGTATAGCCTTAGAAACCGGGATTGAACCACACTTTTTGTACAGCCTACTGCCTGAAATACGGTTAGTCAGCCGGGTACCCCGAACAATCCGTGGTCAATTTCTCTGGAAAACATCTAGCAAATCTTAATTCGCTTTTCGGAACGTCCATGCTTCAGAGCCATACTTGACCATTATCATCACTGTAGCTTCCAAAATTCTAATCTTAGTTTGCAGACTTATCTTCCTATTTTTCAAACTGTTTTTAACTGTGAAAAAACACCCTGAACCTTGGCTATTCTACTTTTAACATCTTCGCTACTTTTAACATAATACTACCAAGGTAAGTGAAGCTGTCCACCTAATCTATCTTTTTGTTACCCAACGTCACCTTTTCGTCTTCACTTATTCCTAGCCTTACATGTCCACCTACACGGTAAAAAAAAACGTACTTTGACGTTGACGGCATTATTTCACGTTTGATCAGCGTACTTACTAGTTGTTGCATTCGCGTGAAAATACACTTTTTTAGTGTATAGTGTATACACTTTTCTGCCGTATTTTTACATTCATCGAATATATGTTTAAACTCGATCAGTGTACTGGGAGGATCTAATGACAATCAACTCTTGCGAAAATGGGTCATACCGCGGGGCACGACCGATACAAAAATATTGTGAAAGGGGGTCGGTCGTCCGGGTTTTTGATCTATTGGGATTAAAAGCTAGACAAACGAAGACCTTTCACTTGTTGTTGTGGACTTATTTCTGAAAGGTAAGTTCTTTTGATGTTTTTTTTTTACTTTTATAAAAGTCTTATGAACTTTGCAGATAGAATGGTAAAATTATACTTTAGCTACTTTTGGCTATCTTGGAAAGAGGTTAGGTTAGGAAAATGAAAGTTTCAGGGATGCGTCTACAGGCTAAAGTATGTACCGGGAAGGTGTTTTGAAGTATTTACCTCCACTCCTCCCTCTAGAGGGTCCTAACTTTTGATGACTTTTAAAAATCTGTGTGTTATAAAAGTGAAACCTTGTTAAATAGATCTTCTGCTTAAATAAAGTACAACAAAATTCTTTTCAGCTTCACAACTTTGCTCAATCCCAATTTATAAGGTTTTAAAGATATGCAAATATAATTCCTAAATTAAAAACTTAAAATTCTACTCAAATAACAGGAATTGCTACCTGTCATGTAGGCAAATTTCAGGAGTCTCTAGAGGCAAAAAAAGTGGAGGTGGGTACTTCAAAATACTGTCCCAGGACATACTTTAGCCTGTAAACCTATCCATGAAAGTTTCTTTCTTCTAGCTTAAGCCCTTTCCAAAATAGCCAAAAGTTGCTAAAGTAGCATTTTACCAATATCATAAAACAACGCTCTCAGTGATTCTAGGCGTTTACCCTTACCTGGAAAATACCCAGCGGAAAATACCCAGCGGGGTATAATATTCAACGGGGGGTATTTTCCGGGGGGGGGGGGGGTAAACGCCACTGACAACTCTCTGTACAGTGGCGTCCATTTTTGAAATCAAAAGGGAAAGGGGATTCTTATCAGAAAACACTTTTATAATACACTGGTAATATACATAAAAATTCTATTAATAAGATTTTCATGTTTCTTTCCATTTTTATACATGTTGTCAAATAGTAATTAGACAATATATTTATCCGACTTCAAATAGATTGTAGGATTGTACTAATATAAATTAAGCAAATTAAGTGACATTTGAGTTTTGTGTTAGCTTCAAGAGGAGGTACGGGATAAAAGTCATATACAAAGGAGCGTTGGCCTTTGGGTCCCGGCTCCTTCCAATGTAAAATTTTCTGATAATCGAATCCGATATTTTACGGGTGGCGCCTCATCTTCGCAGAGAAGTGTAACATAATGGAATTGTCTTATTTTTATTCTTTAAAAAAATCATGTGATTCAGAATTCAATCCTCCCTTTGAATGTAACGGCCACTTCCTCTGGAAGCTCCAGTCAGAAAATTCTGGAATTTCCACATTGCATCCCACACTAAACCACGAAACTGCAAAAGTTTTCACATAGTTAAGTATATTAGAAGTATTCTAGTAATTGAGTCAAAATTCAGAAAATCTTGTTCACTAAAAATTTTTTCTGCACCTTCATCTGTATGTCAAATTTGAAATATGTGAAAGCTGGTCTTTCTGTTTTAGCCTACCTGCCAAGAAAATGGCTGAAATACATTGTTGACTTTTTTTGTTTTTTAGAATGAGCTTTAGCTTATTTTAACAGGTTGGGTCACAAGTCACCATACAGAAATAAACTAACTATGTTTCTTTCAGAAACACTTTATTCATAGAACATGCTCTGTATGGCTATCAATATTTTGGATGTGCATTACAATATTTTGTCATACTCTTGATGAACATAAATTATCAAATCAAACCATGATCTGCTGCAAAAATATAAGCATTTATTCTATTTGCTTTATTACTTGTTCATTCATGCTTAAGTTTCTACTCAAAAGAGCATGATAGGAATATTAAGCTACAAATTAAGGACGTGATTCACCATGGAAAAGGGGGGGGGGGTGCGCACCTAGAATTTTCTAAAGCCATCTTTTCCAGTTTTGTATATTGTCAAACTTCATGGCAAATCCTAGTTTGTCCATTTTGTTCATTGGAACTTCACATACTGCGAGAATATACAGTTCATGTTAAACTGCATGCCAGTCTGTTCGCCTCTCGTCGTGCCATATGCCCCATACCCAACTGCTATCAGGCATTCAGTTAGCATAACAAACTTGCTACTCATCTAGATTCCCACTCAGAAACTGAAAAGGCTGCTATTACACTAATGCCTAGTGAGACTGCAATCAGATTTCCCTGCAGTATAAGTTGCTGTCAATCAGAGTTTGTGAGGAGAGACCTCCTGTTTAGCCACCTCTACTCCCATATAAAAGATTCAAATGAAGTACCATGTCCTTTTAGAGGTTGTAGTAAGAAGTTTCAAGGACAGAGCTCCCTGCGGTCTCACATTTGCAGAGAGCTAAAAAATAATAAGGCTTTAAACTACCTGAGCACTCCCCCTGACCATGATAAAGATTGTGTTGAAGAAAATAGTGTGGCTTTAAACAATCTGAACACTCCCCCTGACCATGATAAAGATTGTGTTGGGCTTCTCTTCACTGAGTGTCATGAAATTGTAGCAGAAGAACTTAAAGAACGTGTTGCTAAATGCATCTCTTCTGTTTTTCAGCCAGATTTGTTTAAGAAAATATGCGATGAAATTGACTGTCATTATATGCAGGATCCTTTGCTGCTTGTTACAGACCCTGCCACTGGATCACTGAGATCTCAGTACATGAGAGACCAGTATTTTACATGTTGCAGTACTGTGGTACCGGAGCAAGTCTTTATCGGACTTTATAAGTATGGCAACGGAAGATTCGTTCAAGTAGTTTCAGTTGCAGCCACCTTGGAGAATCTTTTCAAACATAGAGGACTTCTTGGATTTCTGATGGATTGGTATCATCCTTCAGCAGAAGGTGTATATAGAGACTTCTATGATGGTAACCGTTTTGCTTCTTTATATTTTTCTGATCCAGACATGAAGAAAAATGTGATATTTCTTCAGCTCTACCAAGATGAGGTACAAATAAAAAAAACACTTAAAAAGTCTAAATCAGGAAAGTACAGCACTCTAGCTTTTTATATATGAGTTCTCAACTTCCCACCTTGGGTTTGAGCAAGGCTATATCTAGTGCAGTTAGTTATGCTAGTGCTGGCATCGAACTTCAAGATCGTTGGTACTGAAAAAGTCTTCAAGAAGGTTGTGAATGAATTAGAGTTTCTTTGTACTGAAGGCATTGTGATTGATGGGACAAGGTTCAATATTATAGTTTTCTGTATATATGGAGACAACTTGGGCTCGAATTTTATTGGGGGGGGGGGGGCTCGGGAAAGGCTTTAAACGAAAGGTGCAGAAACCCTGCAGAGTCTACATGTTCTCTGGAAAAACTGCAGCTAAAGACTATTGTAAAGTTCTGTTTTCTCTTAGATCTAAAGCATCCTATGAGGAATCTTTAAACAAGCTGCAAGACCCAAATGTTAGGAAGCAGTCTGTAAATGGCACGAAGTTCAATTCTGATTTCAATGCTTTGCCCAACTTTCATGTCACAGATTACCACCATGCATAGCCCATGACTTGTATGAAGCTGTTATGAAGTGGGATGCTGGAAAATGTTTACAGCACTTGATTATTGATGGTGTTTTCAAAGAATCAGAGCTTAGTGCTAGTGTTGCCAACTTTGATTACAAGGATATAGATGCTAAGGACAAACCTCCCCCTTTCTCAAATAATTTCAAGTGCCTTGAAGATAATGCAATCCAAAATTTGGTATTTCCTCGCCAGTTTCCTCTAATACTTGGCCATTTAGTTTCAAGAAAGGCTGAAAACGAATGTTGGTCTCTAATGTTGCTGATGAGGAAAATCTTATTGCTTGCGCCAAGTCGGAGGTTTTCAGACATGCTTATTCCAAATTTAGATTTTAAAATAATAATTTACCTTGAATCGAAAGTAAAAATATTTGAAGATGACGAAAATAGGTTCAAGGACCATACAATGCGTCACTTTCCTTTGTATGTGCGAACACCGGGCCCCCCTAATTCACTATTTGACTCTTCAGTTTGAATCAAGACATAGATATTTTAAAGATGATGCTAAAAGTGCATCCTCAACTAGAAATCTAACCAAGACAATGGCCAAGAGTTACCAGAAGTACCAGAATTACCTATCTCTTTCAAATAGAATGTGTCAGGAAATCAGCTGTACAGTTTCTAAAAATGGAAAGCTGACAAACACTTGCTACTTGATACTGTTTCCACATAAGCTGGGGAAAGACACATGCTTAGTCCAGGAGGTCATTTTCAAGGGTGTTGTCTATAAGAAAAGACTTTATGTGATTAGCGATGTGACAGACTCAGCTGTAGAAGCTGCTGAAACAGTGGATGTCGTTAGGTTACTGGGACAATTCTTTTTCATTCTGTCAAGGAAATCGCTAAGCTATGATCAAGAGTTGGTGTATCTTTACTGTGTTGCTGAAGAGAGCTCCACTCTTGTTTGCTTGAACATTAGAGAAGTACCTGATTTTGATCTTAATCCTGCATCATCTTATATCATTCGTGGAAGGTGTTATCATTCGTGTAGAGCTTTGTTTTGAAGGTGTGTATGATTGTTAAAATTAGAGGCGAGCTGTCCTGCCTCAAGACAATATATCTGTACTTTTCCCTGATACTTAGTTCCAGAGCTTAGTCTTTGATAGTCTTTCATTACGAATTCTGCAGTTTTTCTTCAGAGAGTTTGAGAGAGATGGTCATTGGATGATGTATCAGCACACCATAGCCGTAATTTCAAGTTCAAGATAAGGTGTTTCGAATTTAGAAAGCCGAAATATTCTTTCTCTTTTTTGCCTGTTAAACTCATCTCGGACTTTTTATGGGAGGAGATGGTTACATTTGCAAAGTGAATACTTCTATAATAGGAATTTTTCTTTTTTCTGGTTATCTGTGTCAATTACTCTGAATTTCAGAACGCCTTAATCTTTTGGATGTTTCGGGAAGCAATGCTTTCTTGTTCAATTTTAAAGGTTACTGTGCCATCTACGTCTTGCTCTAACTGCTGTCTACTTCTAGGTGTAATAGATGTACATATTGCTAAGCAGAGCATCTATCACAAAGACAGCATCACTCTATTTTACAATTATCCCATCTTCGTTTGATATTTGCATAGTTCAAGATCGTTTGTGGCCTTATCTGGGAGTGTTTATTCAAAATGGATTCTTTGTCATTAAAGTCCCTAAAATTGGAATGTCAGCAACAGAAGAGAATTATCTCAGCCATGTGTTATGAGGAGTTCTTTTCAAAGGGTAAATAAATTCTTAAGTGAAATAGCCTTAACTTGTAAATAGCCTTGATACATTTTTTTTTTTTTTATTTTATTTAGAATATTGCTTGACTGGAAATCATTAGTAAGAATGCTTTATATTTTATTTGTTGTCAATGCTTCTGTTGCATGCTTGATTTGCAGGAAATGTATTATATTTTGGGATGATTTAATTGAACTTGCGACTTAAGCAGAAAAATCTATTAACTTGCATTTAGTTACTAAGGGCAAGTTCGACGTGGCTGATCTTAGGGTAAATTTGGGCAAAATAGTAAATTCTTTGTATTTCCTGAATATTTAGGAAAATGGAACGTTTTGGGGTATCATTGACTTGTTTTATGAGGGGTTAACTAAAGAAAACGAGTTTTATTTTTACTGAAAGTAAGGAGTGACATTAAAACTTAAAACTTAAATTCTGAATCTAACAATAGCCACAAGATTGGCTTCCACTTCGAAGTTTGACCGTTTTCGCAAAGAAGCAAGCTTATTTTACATATTATTCATCAGTTTTAAATTCCTTCAAATTTTGCAAGTTGTAACTTTTGTTTCGAGCATGCAATCCTTTACTTGTAAGTAAGACCTTAACTCCCCAAAATTTGAATAAATCATTCGTAAGTCCCAGCTTAAAATAAAAACCCTCACCCCATTCCTTCTTGACTCCTGCATAAAACTTCAGGGAAACTGAGCTATCTTTTTGTGTCTTTTATGTCTGTATTTCCTGGCCTCCTTAAACTCTGCTGGACTAATTTTGCAACCTGTTCTACCTCCATCTTGCTAAAAATAACCTAGCCTTCACTAATTTTAAATCATTTTTACTTGATATAACCAAGGAGTCATCCTTCTTTCATATTCTAGGTCTTCCTCCGAAAATAACATCTTGTCTTCGCTACTGCCGGTGCTCGAGATATTGTTAATCACAGCTTGACCTAACCTGAATGCTATACACACTGACATTATTCTCCCAATGAATAATTACTTATTGTTACGAAGAACCCTTCCTGATTGTAGCAACCTAATGAACTATCATTGCAGGTATGTTGCCAAGATGGAACCAGTGAAGAAAGCTCTCCTACCAGCAAGAGCCAGGGAATTTTTAAGCAAACTTAAAAATAATTTTTCTTGTTTTTTTTTTTAATTTCTTAGTCAAATATTTGTGATATTGATTATATTGTGGTATATAATTATATTGAATAATAAAGAAATAATTGGATTCGTTTGTCTTTTTCCGTAGTGTTTGGTCTGATGGTCGTGTTTTCAAGTTGATACCAATTAGTCAAAAGTGATAGGCCAGTTTTTAGTATACTGGGCAGGAGCAACTGCACTGGACATAGTAGAGGTTTTACTTGGCAGGTTTCCCTTTGAATTTAAGCTTTGTATGGTACCATGGATCAAGGTCTTTTCGTACTTATTTCTACTACCATTTGACTTGATATATTCCCATGCAATATGGATCTGTGTTTAAATCCAGCCTTTCAAACAGTTCGTGGTGACGAACTGTAAGTAAGGAGCGACCCGGCAGAGTCACTGAAACTCTAAAAAATGAAATTTTTATACCAATGGATACATTAAAATAATTGTATTTTTTTGCTGATTTCAAATATATAAGTTACGAGCCTGAAAAAGTTTGCCTTATTTTCAAAAAAAGGGGGACACACCCCCTAAAAGTGATAAAATCTGGATGAAAATTACACCATCAGATCAAGCGTATCAGAAAACTCATCTGTAGAGGTTTTAAGTTTCTATCGGCAAAAATGTGGAATTTTGTATGTTTCGCCAAAAGAAAGATCACGGATGCGTGTTTATTTGTTTTTTTGTGTTTTTTCTTTCCAGGGGTGATCGTATCGATCCAGCCGTCCTAGAGTATGGCGAGAGGGTTCATTCTAACGGAAATAAAAAATTCTAGTGCCTTTTTAAATTACTAAGAAACTGGAGGGCAACTTGACCCCCCATGCTTTTTTTTATCAAAGTCACCCGATCAAGATTTTGAAATAACCCCTTGGTTCAGCATAGTCGAAAATTTGATAACTATGTCTTTAAAGATGACCTAATCTCCCACAGTCCCTGGTGGAAGGGCTGCAAGTTATGAACTTTTCCCATTGTTTACATACAGTATTGGTTATTGGGAAGTATACAGACCTTTTCATGCGGGATTTTTTAGCAGGGGGGGGGAGGGGATTAAGTGGGACGATATTTTCGTGGGGGAAGGGATATTTCTATGAAGAGAGCGCCGGATTTCCAATTATTATTTTAAAAACGACCAGAAATTACGCTAAAAACAAGTTTTTTCAACTTAAAGTAATGAGCAACATTAAAACTTAAAACGAACAGAAATTATTAGATATATGAAGGGGTTTGCCCCCTAGTCAATACCTCACTCTTAACGCTAAACTTTTTTTTTAGTATTTTCAAAAGAGCTGTCTATTCTAATTAAACGGCCTTTGTGGTTCAGAGGTCATTCTTAAAGAATTAGAACAAAACTCGGACTTCAGCGTAAATAGCTAGGTATTGACTAAGGGGCAAACCCCATCATATAGATAATAATTTTGGTTCGTTTTAAGTTTTAATGTTGCTCCTTACTTTTAGTTGAAAAAGCTGTTTTTCTTGTTCAATACATTAGGATTCGATTGCGGTACACCTGTCGAACTACTGTTTTCCAGTCGTTTGACAACTCGTTTGCTATTGGAAGCGATTTAATTGTAATACAGCTGTTAGATTATATTTTTACCAATTCTTGAACAATAATGTTAGTTTGAATAATAGTTGTAAATAATATAGTTGGACTACATTAATTTTTAAATTAATCAAATTGTAAAAGCTGTAATTCAAATTTTCAACTCGGGACCCTTCCCGTTCCAAAAAAAAAATTATTTTGTCTTGACCCCAAAAAATCACGTGCACCCCCCCCATATAAACTTGTATGGGTTGCCCCACCCCTAACGGCTAATCATTATCCATTTACGCTAAAGGACTGTAATTGTACGCCAAAAAATCAAGACGCGGAGGCTTCTTTGATACGTAGAAATGAAACTGGAAGGCCACGCCTCTCACGTCAAACCAACGAAAAAAATACGCTAAATGACTGTAGTTTCTCAACAGAAAAGGGTCATTTTATGTTGAAAAATTGTAATTTCAGGATCACAGGGATTGGCTGTGACGAATACAGTAGGTCCGCCCATAACGTTAAATCAGTCACAATGTACGCTAGAATACCTTATTTTTAACCCTCTGACTGAAACAAGCTAAATTAGCGACCGTTAGTAAAAGTACGCTTTTTTAGCAGAAGGCCCACTTGTTGCACCATAATTTAGCGTAAAAGTACGAACGGATTTTTTACCGTGTAGACGAGCATTTAACAAGCAATCGGAGAGGCTATTATAGACCCAAAACTCAGTCGTATATTCATTGAATCGAAGGACAATACACTTATAAGCATTATCAAGAATCCTAAAATTTTATTCATTTCCCGATGCTGTACTACTAATATTAAGGATATCATCCACAAAACCTACCAGAGTCAATTAATACGGACAAAATTTACAAGTAGTTAAAACATTATACGGCAGTATATTACAAAACATAAACTTCTGTACCGTGAGTAAAATATGATATATTTAAAACACAAAAAAAATAAAGTTCCTTCTTTCTAAAGATAATTCCGACTTCCTCTAATTAAGTTTAAATCTAGTTTCAAAAAAAAGTCCTTAATTAGAAAAGATAAAAATAGCATCTTAGCCTCATACGAAGAATGGCGCTATCCAGCTTTGAATTTCGCCAGGAGAAAAGTGGTAATAAAAAAACTACAAAATACAATGTTTTCACAGGAAGTCTAAGTTATAAGAGTGTGTGAAAGTTTAAATCATCAAAAATATTTAAGACAGATTATTGGACGGAGGGTTTGGCCCGCCTCAGGACTTAGGCCAATTGTGGGTCGGCTCTTAGAGTGCAGGACGAGGACTATGTTTGAGAGTGTGGTAAAAAGTGCTTTTTGGAAGATTATTAAGTACAGAATTATATTGGCATTCAGGCATTGCGATTCAAATTATTATGCAGTCATTGTAGAGACTTGGTTATTATTTGCCGTCAATTGAAGTGAGCCCTGTTGTACACCTAAAATGTAAGTTACAATAAATCTATTGCTCTTCTATTTGTGTTTATTTTGTTTTATATGTCTGTATCTAATCGCGCAACATGCGATTAGTTCGTTTGTCTCCAAGGTATGTTCCCAGGAATCTGATCTCCAGGTAGCTCGACGCAAAGAGGCTACACTTATATAGCTGTACATCTTATTTTTTCTCAAGAATTGAGGGTGACGAGGTAAAAAATATGCCTTACTCCCCACTGTTGTGGCGCAGGCCTCGATAGCACAATCCTTAGCGCTTTAAGTGGCATTATTGAAGGATTTATAAGGTGTAAGTTCATGGCTTTAAGGGCAAAGATTACATTTGACGCGGTCAATCTTTATGACCACAATTAAGCCCAGTACCATGAAAAAAATTTATCGCTACAAATGGCGCGTCAGAAATTGGAGAAAATCCTGTGAACTAATTAGGCTATAAACTTTGTAATTTAAATTTAATTATTGGAGCGATACAATCATATAAGTAAAGCGATCAGGCCCATTACCGTTAAGCTATTACAGGAAAACCTTTAAAATATCTCATAGGAGATAATAGCCTCCCCCAAAATAGGTGAAGTGAAAAAAAATAAATTTATTTTGAGTTATTCAAACGCAAAAAAAAAAATGTCAGAAGATTTAGACGGACAATTAAAGGCGAAAAAGTTGGTTGCGAAAAATGTAGAAATAGCAAATTCTATTTCACAGCACAATGAACAATTGGATGTTGGCGAATTTAATATCAAATTGGCCCAATTTGTAGAACTAACAGAGACAGAGCTAGAAAAGTTAGTTGGCATGCTTCTATTAAGATTAAAACGCAAGGTCTTATTCTTTCTAAAGCAGATTGAACGTACTATAGGTGATGACGCCAACTTGCCAATAAATACGGTGGACAAATTGTTAACGGCATTTAAACACAGATTTATCGAAACCAGTTCTACAAATAAATTAAAACACGGAATGGTATGCTTTGACCATTCACAAAATATAAGGGAATATCTTGATAATATACGGATTTCAGTAGAAGCAAAATACGGAGAAGGTTTGGGAGAGCTATATGAAAGTCATATTACATACCTTTTTGCAAGAGCTACCCCCAAAACTATATAATGGTAATATCGAAAAATATTCAGAAGTTCGATCTTGCAGTTCAGGAGGTAGAGCGATTGATCGAAGTTGATACGATGGTAGCTAATCACAGTAAAGCAAAAATAAATACCCTAGGCGAACCAAACGCAAACATGACCTTCAAGGGCGATCATGCGTCTCCCAATTTCTTTTCAAGGGATAACTCCCCGGTGCCACAAAGAAATAAAACGCAAGAGCCCACTAGGCAGAAAAGAGTACGTTTTCAGCCTTTCAAATAATGTAATTTTTAAAATGACGATACAATAATAAGATGCTATATTTGTAATCGACCTGGGCACATTGCGAGGGAATGCCGCTATGTCCCCATTAGCGAAACAAGAATTGCTGTCGGCAGTATGCAAAATTATGGCAACCATTTGTTCGGAAGAACAAATTTTAGCGCCGGTGGTGCACTAGGCTATAGCCAGGGAAGATTGCGCCAATCAGTACCTTACAACACGTACCAACCAAATTTTTATAACCCTCCCCCCCAGAGACAAACTAGGTCTCGGCCGAGGGGAAATACAAATTTTTCAAGCCAACAGTATTTGCTGTCAGCGCCAATACCCGGCACTGGCGCAAGAAATCTAAACTATAGTAATAATACATGGCGTAGACAGAAAAATGTAAATCAATTAGATATGCCTAAGGAATCTCACATGTCTGAATCTCTATTGCAGACACCGACGTACGAAACAAATCCACGGGGAAACTCGTCAGGCCCCTCGGAAATATAAATTGGACCCAGAGGGCGCCTAGAATGTTTTATAGGTCCAAACTTATAGTAGTACCGTCTTATAGTAATAGTAATAACAAGTTACCTATATTTAATAATTTTTGTGTGGCATATGTTTACTTTAAGACTTTAATTGACTCTGGCGCAACGATTAGTATCATAAACTCAAACGTATTTAATATGCTGCCTCTGCATATTAGGCGACAGAGGAACCCTAATAATCCCAATCTAACTAGCGTGACAGGGCATAAATTGGATGCAAAAGGTTCAATTCACCTAAACGTAAAGAGGGATAATAGAATCCTTCCGAAAAATTTTATAATATGCGATAACTTTCTGTACGAAGCCATCATCGGCGCAAATTTTTTAAGGTCTAATAGAGTACTATTAGACGTGGCTAACCAAAGGCTTGTCTGCCCGGCTAAGGTAGAGGAAAAAATTTCGAACTTTATGAATCGTAACGGAGGTTACGAAGACACCGTAACAGTAAATTAAATTTCTGGGGGTCTAATGTCGAAATCTTTTGAACCTCATGTCTCGCATAGAGGACATGGTATTACTAAACATTTTTTAAATAATTCTGAGACAAATCGCAGATATGATGTAAATTTAAGTAATAAGTGTATTGAATCTGCAAAAGTAAAAATAGGAGATATGCAACAGTATAAATCAAACGAAATTAAGAAAATAGCTGAATTATGGAAAAACATAGGAAAACCTAATGTTACACCACAAGATGCCACAATGATGCAACATAGCGCCAGTATGAATCTAATAGACAATGAAAATAAAGAGAAATATTACGGATTCGCGATACGGAAAACAAAGATCCCTCCCAAAACAATGCAAAGAGTTCAAATATCACAGATGAATGAACCATTGGATAGTAAATCTGAAATATGGTTTGCGATCCCATCAAATGAAATTCCTGAAAATCTACTATGCGATGAACAGATTATATCTTACGACAAAGGAGAAGGTTTTATTTGGGTAACTAATAACCACGAAAATGATACAATTACAATAAAAAAGGGGACGTGTTTAGTTCAAATCGGAGTTTTATCGGAAGTTTTATCGGATAATGATTTAAATAGATGTGAAATTTCTAAAAGAAACCTTGTTAACGGCATTAAAACCTCAATTAACAAATACCCTCTAACTAAATCGCAATTCTTAAACAAATTTAATATGGATCATATTACGGACTTAGATCTTAAGAAAAAATTATGCGAATTATCATGGAATTTTAAAGATGTATTTTCCGCATCTGAAGATGATATCGGACTGATACCGTTCTATGAACATTCAATTTTAACGACTGGTAATCCCGTAGCAAAACAGCTATATAAAACAGTGTGCCGTATAAGCACAAAGAATGGTTAAAAAATAAAATCCATGAATTAGAAAAAAATGAAATTATACGTCCAAGTATAAGTCCGTATAGTGAACCAGTGATCTTGGTACCAAAAAAGAATGGTCATCTTAGACTTGTAGTAGATTATAGAGCCCTCAACAAACAAGTTGTTAGCGATAAATTTCCTTTACCAAGAATAGATGAAATTCTTGACTCTATTTCAAGCAAAAATTAAATCTTTGCTTCTTTGGACCTTACCCAAGGCTACCACCAAGTGAAAATAGCCGAAAAAGATGTCCACAAAACTGCATTTTCAACAGCTGAATGTGGTTCATATGAATATTTAAAAGTACCTTTTGGACTTAAGACAACTTCAAGCGCACTATGTAGACCCTTATTGCATATATTAAGAGGATTAAAAAATATCATTAATTTTTTTGATGATGTCATATACGTGGGAGAAAACACTGAACAACACTTAGCAACATTAGCTAATGTGTTTGAAAAATTCAGATAGGGCAACTGAAAACACCAGCCCGAAAAAGTAAATTTATTTCAACCTAAAATTAAATTTTTAGGAGTATTAGTGACATCTAGGAGAGATATCCCCAGACCCCGAGAAAATAAAATGTGTTGAAAACCTCAAACCCCCTAGAACAATGAAAGAATTAAGAGGAATTTTAGGTCTTACTGGTTACTTCAGAAAATTTGTGCCCAATTACGCCCAAATCGCAAAACCCCTCACGGAATTAACTAAAAGGAACTCCCAAAATGTTACCTGGTCCCAGGAAGCTCAAACTTCCCTAGACCGTCTCAAAAAAGCACTCACTTCTGAACCAATATTATCACTTCCTGATTTCGAAAACGGACAATTCGTGGTCACAGCCGACGCTAGTTCAAAGGGCATTGGCGCTATTCTTTCGCAATTAATCCCGGTAGAAAAGCCTAATCAACTAGAGGGAACGCCTAAAACAAAAACAAATAGAAAAAGTTATATGCTATTCGAGTAGAACTTTATCAAATGGCGAAAGTAGTTATTCCGCCACAGACTTAGAATTATTATCTATAATCCACCACTTGGACAAATTTAGACACTATTTAATCGGTAAAAACTTTACACTACAATCAGACCATAAAAGCTTGCAGTACCTGCGCACATTTAATAACCCCACAGGAATTCTAGCTAGATGGGTTATGAAAATCCAAGACCTAGATTATGAATTTGAACATTTAAAAGATAAACAAAATGCAGCTTGCGGCTTTTTGAGTAGATACCAAGAGAGTACTCCCTAGGACACAGAGAAATATGAAGCCAGCGATATCCACACTGTGAGCAAAGATAAATATAAGAAAAACCAAGATAAATACTCAGCAAAAGAAAATAATATTAACTGTTATCCACTGTCTATAGAAAATATAAAAAGAAATCAAAAAAAGGAGGAAATGCGTTTAGCACTCATTAATTATGTTGTGAATGGCGATGCGTTACCGGATAAATTCAAAACTCTTCGAAAAGCGATAGATAATTTTTACTATGATCTGGATGAAGAAATACTATGTAGACTCGTGACTGCTGAGACAAATAGAAACCAAACATCAATAGTACCTGTATTACCACAAAACTTAATAATACCTGCCTTCAAATATTTTCATTCAGATATAGGTGGACACTTAGGAGTAACGAAAACAGTCCATAAATTAAAACAATATTTTTACGTGCCGTCGGGAATAAAAAAACTTAAAGAATTTGTAAGTACAAGCGAAGCGTGTAACTTAAGAGAAAACCCCCAAGATTATCCTAATCCTCCAATGGGAAGGGTCCCGGTAGCAAAGTACCCCTTCGATATTGTCTCATTTGACTTATATGGAACCAGCGGAGGCTTGCCTGTTTCCAGCAGATGCCATACTTGTATTCCATCAGTTATAGACCATTTTTCCGGATTCACTTTTGCAAAAGCATTTAAAAATCGAAGCACTGATGCCACAAGTAAGATGTTAGTGAAAATATTTTTAAAATTTGGTATACCAAATAAGGTTTTAAGCGACAACGGAAGCAATTTTGTTTCAAAAGTAACAAAAGATTTAATGAGTTTCCTTAACATAGAGAAAACGGTGACATCCCCGTATCACCCATAAGCTAATGGTAAAATAGAAAATAGGCATGCAATTTTTTCGAACGTATTAAGCATTTATACAAAAGACAATAGGAACGATTGGGATCAATTCTTACCTTATTTAACTAACGTAATCAATACTGCTCATTCAGAAACAACTAAAGACAATCCATTTTATTTACTTTTTGGTCGTGATTTTAGAATCCCGTATGATGAGATTATTGAATCTCGGCAGTATTATAATAACTCGGAGGATTACAAACAAGAATTCATAAATAGGATGAGGAAAACTCACAAAATAGTTAGGCAAGAGTTGGAAAAATGTAAAACGAACCAAGAACTAAGAAACCAACCCGAAGTCAAGGGGAGTATAGATTTCAAAATAGGAGAATGCGTCTACCTAAAGAACGAGGCAAAAACAGAAGGCAAAAAACTTTCCGACAAATATTCTGGACCCTACAGAATAGTCAAAAAGTATGATAACGATTATACCTTTAAAATGGTGAACTCCGATAGTGGAAGAACATACAAAGCACATGTTAGCCGAATAAAAAGAGCAAAATTTCCGGAAAGATGCGTACCGCGTCCCTCGTCTACTGATTCGTCAGATGCCGAAAATGAACCTCCTAAATCAAGATTGGCAGAGCTAAAACCCTTTAATTTCAAGCAAGACTATTTTGAGGATGAGAGTGATGAGGAAAACTTTGAAGAATTTTTAGCTATGAAAAATCTAGTTATTCCCAAGAGAAAATACCTAATACCGGTAGAATAAAAACGCCAAAAGCCAAAAAGTTCATCATCGGAGAGTGCAGGAGATTAGATTATACGATATCTCCAAAAACCCAATTTTTCCCCGACAGAATTTCGACCCCTTGTCCCCCCAAAAGATTTCCAGACGATATGGTTTCCCCTGCAACACCAATAGAAAGGCCCCTGTCATTGCAGGAAGAATTGAACTGAGCTGTAGAAATTCGCGGTGTTATTGTAAAGAAAACTCCTCCCAAAGATTTAACCAAAACAAATCTGCGAGAAGCTATGGATTTAATTAAATTTTCAATAAAAAAGAGTCAAAGAACATTGCCTAAGAATAAAACTCCCAAGGATGACCATCAAGGACAATATCATGATATAACTGTGTCCAAGGTCAAACCTAAACAATGGACTTCATGGAGGGATACACTAGTGCAAAGAATGCCCCACCCCCCTGAAGACATGGCATTTAAACAGTGGAGGAACCCCGCGAAAACTCTTGATTCCTCTCAAAGCTCTCAAGAATCTTTCAAATCTCCTGAGTTGAAAACTCAAATCAAGGACTTAGAGAATAAACCTTCTACTTCTAGAGGAGTAGAAATTTACGAAGGAAGGGGAGGCGATGCCTCAAGAATGCGAGGTGCAACCTCTAAAACTTATAATACATCGAAAACCAGTTCCGAAGAGTCTGATGGCGAATCAAACCATATAGTAGTTAAAGAAATAGGGAAATCAAGACCGACTTCAGCAGCCGCACACGCGAAGGAAAAAAAATTTAAAGGGCAAGAATTTTTGAAAAAAACAATACAAAAAGTTTGATCTTATTTTACTAGAAAAAAAGAAAAACAAAAATCCGCAAGAAGTGGAGGAGAAAATAACGACACAATCGGGTAGAACGGTTCAGAAGCCCCATAGATGGAATTAAATTTAATCAGTATAGGATTAAAAGATTTTAATGGACAGGCGTCATAAAGGAATAATAATTTAAAAACTTTTAATTTATGAGTAAAAATTATACAATTATAAAAATGCTGTAGAAAAATTTTGTTCAACATATATCATGGCTTTGCATGAATCAAAACCGTCTGATACTATCTGTTCAACATATATAAGTTCCCGAAAACAAATTCTAATTAAAAAGTAACACTGCATATAATTAATTTGAATAATTTCCTTTAATATAAAAAAGTCTACCCGCGCCATTCCAGTACGATGTATACAGTCCAACTGAAAGACGCCTTGATAGGAAGCAATAAGCGAAAAATATTCATATACCTTAGAAATGATCTTTGGTTATTTTCTGTTCAAAGAGAAACTGTTGGAACTATGTCTTGTTACAATAATACAGAAAGAATAGACCCAAGTTACAAAACAGAATTACTGTTACAAGATGTGGGTACGATAACCATAAAACAAGGATGACAACTTATAACGAGAGAGTCAACTGTTCAAACGCCTTTAATTACCACGAGCATAAAGATAATAAGTCCAAAAATAATCAATTTCAAGGCAATTAACCTGTCGTACACTATTCACAATATAGAAAATGAGGAAATTAAAACCTCAATATGGTCCAAAATAGAAAAAAATAAAGGGAAATTAAGGCTTAAGAAATGAGAGAAGCATTAGACTCCCAGATTTCCCTATTTACAAATGAAGACCAAAGATTAACGTACGTGGATGATAGATACGGATTATTCTCAACCAATTTCTGGTGGAACATACTACTGACCGTATGTTTCGTATTCGCGACTTCCCTGACCATAAGAACATTATTGACTTTTAATTACGGAAAAATCCTGAGACTAAAAAGGCGAAAACCAAGAGAAGAACACGGGGAAATAGCCGAAATGCAGAAGTTAAACCCAGAACCCCATGGGAACGTCTACGCCAAGAAAAATGAAAGACATTAGAAAACGAGTGGGTATAGAGGTCTCCACTCGTCCTTGCTATGTCTTGTTCCCTCATTGTAGTGTCGTTTACGTAAAACCGTGTGGCTCCGACGCTGCAAAATGCGTTTCTTAAATAGCACGGACGTCCGTGAACAATGCAGGCATGAAAATTGTTGTAAAATTAGACCTCAAAATTGATAATGTAGCGTAAATTATGTTAAATGGTTATTTTAAATCTAACGTAGTATTAAATAAGTGCCGAAGGAAATTAAAGAGAAATGTGTGTATTAAAGTATACGAGCAAAAATAATAAGAGACCTTATTTACAGCAACAATGTCATTTTTTGTTTATTATGTATTAAAACTACTTGATTTTAAAGAACGTGTAATTCTGCCTCGTTATTTTTATTACAGGAAGTGGATTGACATATCGGATCTTGATCATTACAATGAGTTGTCCAGTGCAGATACAACATAGTAGCATCTATTTTCATCATACCTCAACCAACGAAGAGTACTCACCATAGACTCCAGCCAATTTTCATCCCAGCTACGTCTACGAAAATTACAGTTACCTTTTGATCGTTGTTTCCTCGACCATGAACCATATTACGTATCAGGTAACATTGTATTTGAATCTCAGTATCCAGTGCATTATCGAACTATATAATCACATAAATCCTGAGAACCCCATCGACCAGTACAAGATATAAGTACCTAAATATCACCCATGATAATCTTTATGGACACATGAACCATTTGGCTGTATAGTCATGATATTTGATGATCCCAAAAATTATTTATGGAACCCAGATTCACGCGTTAAATCCCTTTTGACCATCTATCGGAATCCATCCTATCCGCTCTGTGTGGAAAGTTAATATTTCTGTTATCCCATAGTAGTACGAGATAATTTCTGAAAAATGGACCTGGAAACCAACCATTGAATTACAGAAACCAAAATTAACCCCAGTGACTAACCCCTCAATGACAATATACCCCTCCCACAAGTTAAAGACAATATGTTGAAGGAGTCACTACAGTTTGATGTCGACCTGTTCCAAATCCAAACTTCAATTCCCCTGTGATTAACCTAGGAATCACCGCAAATGTTAATAGACGCAAGCCATGAACTAACAATTTTATAAGAGAACTGTGATCTCTAAATGCACGGATGAACAATTTTATACGAGAAATACATTCTCTACGTGCCTTAAAATATCCCAAAAATGATGTGCTGAGAAGAAAATAAACGCACTCCCAGTGTTCGGCCCCTTAATGATAAGGCACCCTATGAACTATCAAAAAGCAAGTGAGAATGAAATCTGATAGCAAAGTCCCACACTTGTAGATGGAAACATCATTTTCCAGTTGACAATTAGACAAAGCTCGTCGTGTGAACACAATCAGGCTGCAACTATTTCATGAAGAAACTATTTTGTAAGTGCTTTAAAAATTTTGCCAAGACGAATGGAGTGAAGGACCACAATTTACAACAGGAGGATTGAGTACGCTAAAGAGACTCGAAGGTGATGAAATAGGTGTGAATCTACATATGTTACTTCTTAATAACTTTGATAACTCAAAAAATTCCAATATCCTATCATTAACGTTGTGTAGCAAACATCCCCAGTGAAAGTGTTCTAATGTTACCAGTGAACATGGTAAACCCAATATTTCGTGTTTTAAATCGTTCTTATATGTAGTGTTAGATGTTCAGATAGAGCTATGTGTAGCGTTGTCGTGCTATTCATTTAATGTAGCGTAGATAGAAAGAAGTGTGCCCTATAGACAACAAAATCAAAAAAATACTTGCAAAAGGTGAATTTTCAATAAAAAATCTTATGTAAAGGTAGAATAGCCCCAACCTTGTTGGAAATGTAAAAGTAATCAATGTTAGTTGTAGAAAGAAAAAAAAATCTTTAGTATAGTAGCTAGGCTAGAACCATGAATAATCTTAGTCCGGTAGATGAATTTTAGATAGTGATGTAGAATAAAATAAGAAAAGTAATAGAGAAAATTTTTAGCACTCCTGATTAAGCCAAAATAAAAATATAAAATAATACAATGTCAATCAAAATTATGTAGAATAAATAGTTAATAAATTGCGAAAATTTCAAAAGCCCAAAGGCAAGCAAGTCCTAAAGACGGGGCGTCATTAAATAATGGGAAGGGTAATATGTACCGTGAGTAAAATATGATATATTTAAAACACAAAAAAATAGAGTTCCTTCTTTCTAAAGATAATTCCGAATTCCTCTAATTAAGTCTAAATCTAGTTTCAAAAAAAGTAAAAGTCCTTAATCAGCAAAGAGAAAAATTGCATATTAGCTTCAGACAAAGAACGGCGCTATCCAGCTTTGAATTTTACGAGAAGAGTGGTAATAAAAAAAACTACAAAATACAATGTTTTCGCAGGAAGTCTAAGTGGTAAGAGTGTGTGAATGTTTAAATCATCAAAAATATTTAAGACAGATTATTGGACGGAGGGTTTGGCCCGCCTCAGGACTTAGGCCAATTGTGGGTCGGCTCTTAGAGTGCAGGACGAGGACTATGTTTGAGAGTGTGGTAAAAAGTGCTTTTTGGAAGATTATTAAGTACAGAATTATATTGGCATCCACGCTTTGCGATTTAAATTATTTTACAGTCATTGTAGAGACTTGTTTATTATTTGCCGTCAATTGAAGTGAGCCCTGTTGTACACCTAAAATGTAAGTTACAATAAATCTATTGCTCTTCTATTTGTGTTTATTTTGTTTCATATGTCTTTATCTAATTGCACGGCAGGTAATTAGTTCGTATGTCTCCAAGGTACGTTCCCAGGGATCTGATCTCCAGATAGCTCGAGGAAAAGAGGTTACACTTATATAGCTACACATCTTGTTTTCTCTCAATAATTGAGGGTGGCGCGGTAATAAACTCCCCATTGCTGTGGTGCCGGCCTCGATGGCACAATCTTTAGCGCTATAAGTGGCACTATCGGAGAACTTATAAGGTGTAAGTTCACGGCTTTAAGGCCTAAGATTACATTTGACGCGGTCAATCTTTATGACCACAATTAAGCCCAGTACCATAAAAATTTCTTATCGCTACACTTCGAATAGATATGTTAACAAACGGTATATTAGTTCTCAAATAATTTTATTCGCCGCAGTTCAGTAGATAAGATTCTGAATTTTTGAGAAGGAAATATGATCAAGGTTGTGTATGATAGCTACATTAGCTAGAAGTAGTGACTAGGGTATCTTTGTGACTAGCTAGTAGTAGTGACTAGTGACTAGGATGCCTTAGCGAATCTTTTTAGTTACCGCTATACAGAGGTTAAGAGGTTTGTCTTCTTAAATGGGGGGCGTGGGATCAAACCACTCTGTAAAAATGTGGTAAACATTTTAATTATTAAACTTTTTTTAGTTTAATAATTAAACTAATTGATTATGATTGGAGATCTGATTCTCCGCTGGAAGGCGAGAACTGAGTTCAAGCTGTTCAGCGGTCATGATAGAATTTTGATTATATACTACTTTGATTTATTTCTAAATTTCTTTACGTTTTTTTTTAAAGAAAACACTAAACTAAGATTATATAGTTTCACTTGTCACAGTACAACGGTGATAACAATCTCTTTCCTGTCTAAGGTGGTACAGTGGATTGACCTCATTTGGAAATACTGAGCTCGGACTTAAATCGCAAATGCCATAGTGTCCACGCAAGCACGTTTGCAGTCAAGAAGCTGTGTTAATCCATAGACTAGAATGACTTTTAAAGGTAAGCTTAAAACTTGAGAATATGGTTTGAGTTTTTGACAGGTTTTAATAAGTAAAGTTTTGTAAAAGAAAGATCTTTTTATGAATATATTTGAATTTTCAACTTTTCTGTGAGGGGAAAAAGACGAATTATTGCATTTGGATAACAGATGACTCTGTTAAACATTTTGGAGCCAAACAAGACAGGAGGAAATAGACTGACCCGATCGATAAAACTTTGCTTGAGGGAAAAAATCCTAACTGCATTAATTCTTTAAATTCTGAAAAATTCCATAGATACCACATAAGGCCTTTTGTATTACCACTATCTGCATCAGACTTCAAAATACGCTTACAAACGATGGCGGCGTTGAAGTTTTTGAATAATCATTCTTCGACCGCGAACATCCACAGCTAACACAAGCATAAAAACTATTTTTATTATATTGGAAATTCAAGCTGTCTTAGGAATGAGTATAATTTAAGAAATGGCAATCCAATTGACTTTTGAAAGATGGAATGATTTAGAAAGAATAGCTTCAAAAAGAATGAGCTCTACATCCGTCTACTTTTTCTGCCAAAATTTATAATAATCGCACCGACCATAGAAACTTCCATACACTTGGCGTGGCGTTTCTTACTATTTTTGCTTCAGTCCTCATATCTACTGCTTACCATGGTACCTGATTATGATAAGTGGTATAAGCTGCTGATTCATACACACACATTTTAAGTTACAACAAACTAGCTTTCAATTTGTCTACTGCTTACCAGGGTGCCTGATTATCATAAGTGGTATAAGCTGCTGATTCATACACACACATTTTAAGTTACAACAAACTTTCTTTCAATTTGTCTACTGCTTACCATGGTACCTGATCATCATAAGTGGTATAAGCTGCTGATTCATACACACCCATTTTAAGTTACAACAAACTAGCTTTCAATTTGTCTACTGCTTACCATGGTACCTGATTATGATAAGTGGTATAAGCTGCTGATTCATACACACATTTTAAGTTACAACAAACTAGCTTTCAATTTGTCTACTGCTTACTGCGGCACCTGATCATCATAAGTGGTATAGGCTGCTGATTCATACACACACATTTTAAGTTACAAAAAACTAGCTTTCGATTTGTCTACTGCTTACCATGGTACCTGATTATCATAAGTGGTATAAGCTGCTGATTTATGCTCACATTTTAAGTTATAACAAACTAGCTTTCAATTTGTAAGAATGTAGCAACGAAATGGGACCAATCAGGCCCAACATAACTTTTGGAAACACTATTTTATAAGATGCCTTTTTGTTTTGTTTCCACGGCGATGACGCATTTTTGGTAGACTGGGAGTCAAACCTTCTAAATTTAAGACGAAATGATTCCAAAAATTCCTAATACTCAGTAACAATCGTATTTCAGACCTATTAAGCTTGAAAAGATTTTAGTCAGGGCAGGCCAAACTTCGAAATTATTCTATTTTTTGCATCACACCTTTCTAGGCCAATTTTGCTCCACCCTGCCATAGACCCATCTCCTCGATACTGCTTTCCAGCAGCTTTAAGACATGGTAATGCAAGATTCCGTTCTATAGCCTGTCAGTGACGCTCTGGTGTTCGCTGCATCATCTGCCAATTCATTACGTATGATCCCAGAGTGCCTCAGAGCCAATATCAGCGTAGTTTGATTTTGTCAATGCTTTATAGCATTTTTACATGTTCTTAATATTGTTGAAATCCTTGGGGTAGGTTCAGTTATCAGTTAAGATACATATACGTATTCCCACCTATACTTTCTATTTGCTCCAGTCTCTATACTTTCTATTTGTACTTTTCGTTACGATCCACAGCCATTTTTGAGGGGTCCGAGCTCCTTTTTGGAATTCCAGACTGATTGTTTTAGTTTCTTCATGCCATTATGTGTAATTATGAAAGTACTTACCATTCGTTAATCAGCTTCAAATGGTAATTCTTTTTAATTAGACTTGTTTTCTTTCTATTGTGTTCTTTAATTTCCTGTTATTATGGAGTCGTATTTCATTCTTTACTACGTTACAGCTACAGCTGCAACCATGATAAAGCGTTGAATTCAATAAGCTATGTTTGTCGTTTTGTAAAACACAGAATTGCACTCCCTCCGCCCCTCTCCGTCCCAATTAAAAATGAATTGCACTCCCTCCACCTCTCTCCGTCCCAATTGATATTGAATTGTACTCCCTACGCCCCTCTCCGTCCCAATTAGAATTGAATTGCACTCCCTCCGCCCCTCTCCGTCCCAATTAAAATTGAATTGCACTCCCTCCGCCCGTCTCCGTCCCAATTAAAAGACATTCATCAATCAGCTTAATGTTTTGTCTCCTGTATTATTTGCTTTTCATGACTATTTGCTATTTGCATTTGTAAGCTTTTGTAATTTTTTAAAATACATTGTCTTCTCATTTCTCAATTGTAGAAATAGTAGAAGAATAAAGGTTTTGGTCATAGATACGCAAAATATTCATTAAAAATACAGCCGATCCTTAATAGCAGTCAAAAAGCCCAAAATGTCATTATCGGTTCTCCAGCTCTCCTCTGTTGTGTATCACAAAGCCCATTGAACTGTCACAGCTGGATTGGATGAACTGGCTTCGTAGAGTGCCGTCCACATCGAGCTGCCAACACATTAATGGACTTTAAGGGACTGTGTACAAGGCCGTATCCAGGATTTTTTTTTGGGGGGGGGAGAGGGGCTACACAAAAAAACGCATAAAATTTTTTTTATATCCATTTTTGTTACGTTTTTACGAGTCAGAAAAACATTTCGGGGGAGGGGGGTCAAACACCCCTAACCCCCTCCCCAGGGTACGGCCTTGACTGTATTGGTTGTATTTTAGGCACATATGCAGACATTTTTTCAGGGCAATAACAAACAGAAATTCATATTTGATAATTTAAACAGGAAGTACCCAGAAATTCGTAAAATCTAGGGTTTTGGGAAGTTGGTTCACAAGAACCACCTCCCCCCCCCCGCCCCCGCTCCCTCTGACAGAAGTTCCTGTGCCATTATGAAATATTTTAATACTAATAATTGGTAGCCTACTTGTTTTCCTTAGAATCAAAATTATTATTTTTGACCAAAATGTTTAAGGAGGGTAGTATTTGAAGCCATTCCTCCCCTCGAAATCAGATTGTTCCCCCTGAAATCCCCGGTTATTTGGAACTTTTTTAGTTATGAAACAACTAAATAGACCTCATAAAAATATTTCATTGTTGATATGCGTATAGGTTAAAATAGGGTTTCGGTACTTATGTGTCACAGCAACCCCACTCAATAAGTAAAGTTAGGATAATAGTAGAATGGGGGGTACCAGCACAGAACGTACCACGTGGTTTATGGTTTTCTCAGTGAGAATGAAAAAACAGGAATTTTCTCACTTGGAAAAACATGAATTTTGTCACATTTATGGTTGTTTTCATGGATGGTTATGTGTGTTGTTCGATTTATTTGATGTTTTTCTCGGATGTCAACATCGAATTATGGGTGTTTTATGGATTTTTTCAGTGAGAATTTGAAAAACATGAACTTTCTCACATTCATGTCTGTTTTCATGGATGGTTATGTGTGTTGTTTGATTTATTTGATGTTTTTCATGTTTGTTATATGGATGATTTATGTCTGTTCGTTGTCAGTGAGAATGGACATGCTCGACGCGAATGTTATGAGATTGTTTGGATAACCTAACCTGAGAACTTGATTTACATAATTACTAGGGGAAATTACTGATTCACGAAGGGGAGAATTAAGAAGCATTATGGTTTCTTTAATCTTAGGCCTGAGGGATAAACGTTCTTTAGGTCAGAGAGAAAAATTAATATTCTATTTTTAAATAGGGCTTCATTGATCTTTAGTGTCAGGAATTATAATTGACATCACTTGTTATCTTGGAATTATGCGGGAGTCTAAAGAGATAGAAATTCTATTTTTAAATACGGCTTCACGGTGCTTTAAGTCGGAGATATAAATTGATATTCTAACGAAACCCTAATAGTTTAGCTAGGAAAATTTATGAGATTAAGAGATTAACGTAGGAAAGGGTTTCCTAGAAATTTGAAATGCGTTAGCGCAGAGATGACAAACCAAAGGAACACGCTGAAATTACGTTTAGGGATTATTTGGGCGAAACCGTTTTATCCATTTTATGGGATTATTTCGGCGAAACAGTTAAGAGACATTTTGAAAGAAGATTTTAGGAAAGGTTTTAGAAGAGAATTTGAGGGTGAAACTCTGTGGTCGTTATAATACACAAGTTCCATTTGAACAGTGTTGTGAGGTCCTCTACCCCAACCCCAAAGGGTTCCGATCCCCCCCCACAACCCCGAAGGAAGCCCCCGGTACTCAAAGGTCCCCCAAGCTCCCATAGAGCCCCAGCCCCCCAAACGCCCTCCACAGACCCTCAAAGGCCCTCCTCTGGTCCCCAAAGGGCACCCCGGACCCCCAAAGGCCCTCCTCCCGGTCCACAAAGGTCCCCCAGGCTCCCAAAGAGCCACCAGCGCCCCCCAAGGCCCACCCCGACCCCCAAAGGCCCTCCCCCGGCCCCCCACAGGCCCATCAAGCTCCCACAGGACCAACGGGGTCCCAAAGGCTCTACACCGGTCCCCAAATGTCCCCCAGGCCACCAACTGTCCCCCGGATCCCCAAAGGCCCTCCCCCGGCCCCCAAAGGGCCAACCGGCTCCCAAAGGACCAATCGGTCCTCAAGTGTCCCCCAGACTCCCAAAGGCCCCCCTGTGCCCCAAAGGCCCTCCCCCGGTCACCAAAGGTC